>NW_027316532.1:31060817-31348317 GCF_026437365.1 Eucyclogobius newberryi | reverse complement strand
CTGGCTTTTAAAAAGAAAGAGTGAACCTGACTGTTGAATGAGCAGTAATGGCATGGACGGTCTGACCAACAGGCCAGTGTGCGGTGTCTTACACGAAATGGACTGTAAGGGAGGAAAAGCAGTCTCCTTGTTTCCTTTGCAATGACATTTGCTGACTGAAAACCAAGAAATGTAGAAAAATGTATAATTCTGATGCTTAATGTAATATGTGGACAAAGAAAAAGAGAGGCAAAGACCACTTCTCAAAATCCATCAAAAATGCTGTGAGGGTTATTATGGAGACTGTTTTATGCTCACAACTAGCATGGGAAAATACACTTAATTTCCAGGCCTTGTGCTGCTTAATCCCGTTTTTCACACAGTAGTTTAGAACACTATCAGGTAAATACGTGTGGTCTATTTTAAATTATTTTGGTTTGTCTCCCCTCATTCTGTTTAATCTGCGGTCAATGCTTCAATCAAACGCGTTAATGACATCCTTGAACTCTTAAACATTTCAGATTAGATTCTTATTTTCGTTGTTCTTATTATTTTTAATATTACAAAAAAAAGCAAAACAAATATAGCGACTTAACAAAAACAAACACGCAATTCTTATCTAAAAGAAGTGAATGAACACTCGCCTGTGAGTGTGTGCAAATAAAATTCAGAGATTAATACCAATAATTTAGAAATTGTATTATTATTACTATTACTATTAATATTACTAGTATTATTATTATTATTATTATTATTATTTACACTATATGTATATTATTTCCCTACATCATACAATCATAAGTATTATTTAAATTTCTAAAAGTAGGCATGTAGAAAACAATTACAGGTAAATTGAAAGCTAATATATGTATGAATAATATACGATGTGAACTATAGAGTGGAATTATTTGAAACGCCTCAATTAAAAGACTAAACAAATATATTCCCTCTCGCCTTGGATTTGGGTTTGGCCTTGGTTATACTTTTAGCAAACATTTCGGTAAATGTATCAACAGCAGTTGTTGACTCGGTACAAAAACGTGCAGCACATTTGTCTGCGACATGTTTTGTGATAAATTAACATAAATTATATGACAATCCAAAGTGCGAGGGGCAGAAAACGTGCTCCATTTCCACATGCAAAATAAAGTGACGAGCCAGGGACAAAAAAGTGAAAGGAAGCTTGACCTCGTGGCTTTAGTCTCCTCACGCACACGCACGCACGGAGTTGGACGTGGCGCGAGGACTGAGCTCGTGCCAAGTTCGCGCTGCTTTCCTTTCAGCACCACTCCTCAGTAAAAGCAGCTCCATCAATTCCCGCATTTAACATTCCTCTGGCGTTTTAGAAAAGTGGTGTCACATATTTCGACATGTTCTGAAATGTACTTTTCCTTTACTTTGCTTTTAACATCAGCCAATGTTTTATTTTTTTAGTTTTATTACAAGGAGAAAACGGAACACAATTCAAAGTCTCGTACCATTTTTCAGGCCTAGTATTTTTTGTGGGTAAAACGTATTTATCACAACAAAAAATATAACATGTTTTAGTTGGTTAAATAAAATAAAAATAATAAAACAGTTGGAATATATGTGCGCCAGACGATATAGAGCTCCAGAAGACGCGTGTGTTGCGTAACCTCGTCCTCGTGGGTTTCTCAGATCAGACATCAAATGTTTGAGCTCAGACTTTTTTTGTGACATCTCCTGAATCTGCCGTTGCGTGGGGGGAGTGTATGCTTTTTACGGTCTCCCGTCAAACCACGCTGGAAGATTTTTGTATTATTTTTAAATGGTAATTTTACTTTGACTGATTATTTTTTTATTTTAATGAGAGAAAGGGAATTATCTATATTTATCAGCAGAATATTTTTTTTCAAGGCATTGGCATCAACACAAAAAATGAAGAAAGAAAAAGGGGGGAATGTATATTTGCCCAAAAATTATACTTTATGAGAAAATATACATTCAACACACAAGCCCAAAGCATAAATAAAAGCTGTTGATTATAATAAGTCTTAAGTCTTGTTTAAAAACGCACTTTTATTAACTGGCATTTAACCCGGCATGAGAATTGTGTGGTCCTCTGGCTGTCTTTTATTATTTTATATTTGGGCTTTTATGTTGTTTTATATTCGTTTTTTAAATTATTGTTTGTACGTATTTATTTATTTTTTAATGTATTTTTTTTTTTTTAACATATTTTACTTGTGCTTGTTTTGTACTCTGTGCAGCACTTTGGAGACTTTGTGTTGGTAAAATGTGCCATATAAATAAAGTTGGATTGGATAATATGTTTAGTACTTTATACTGCATTGACCTCATGTGAATCCAGCGCTCATGTTATGTTGGTTGTGTGTCTTGCAGAGATCCCTCAGTGCGCAGGATGCAGTCAACACATCCTGGACAAGTTCATCCTCAAAGTGCTGGACAGACACTGGCACTCCAAGTGCCTCAAGTGTGCAGACTGCCAGACCCCGCTGGCCGACAAGTGTTTCTCCAGAGCAGGGAGCGTCTACTGCAAAGAGGATTTCTTCAAGTGAGTATTTCACCATAGCTCTGCTAAATTTGTCTCTTATTACATTTTACTGCATGAAAAAAAAGACAGACAGGAAAAAAAAAAGTCTATGACAAAATAAATGACCTACAATCAAATACTTTATGAATTAAATGAACAGAAAATGAATTTCTTCAGTATTTGCCTCCATGTGATTGAATTCGGGAAGCGTTTTGTTCAGTTGGTTTGACTGGTTTGATAGGATTATGGCTGGTTGTGGGCTCGGCCTGATTTATATTTGAGAGGTTTTATTGCAGAGAGCTGTGGTCCTGACTGTGTTGCGTGGGATCAGAGGGTAGGACTATGTTTTAGTGGATCCAGTGTTAGGTTTATATATGTACTGGCTGTTTGTGAACCTTCTCTTCTCCGTCTATCTTTAACATAAACATTCAAACATGTCAAGTTCCAGTGCATCCCCAGTCAACACAGAAGGCCCATCATTAAAAAGGATGCTTAGCTCCAGTATTATTCCAGAAATAATTATGATCTATGTATTGATTTCTAGTCAACGTTTTGTGTCATTCTGGTGATATTGATACTAAAGGTTGTCCTGCTATGTGTTTGTGTAGGCGTTTTGGGACAAAGTGTGCATCATGCCAACAGGGGATCCCCCCAACACAGGTGGTGCGGAAAGCGCAGGACTTTGTGTATCACCTGCACTGCTTTGCCTGTATCATGTGCAGTCGACAGCTGGCCACTGGGGACGAGTTCTATCTCATGGAGGACGGGAGGCTGGTGTGCAAAGTGGATTATGAGACGGCCAAACAGAATGGTAGGTCTGCTTTTTGTCTCTGCACTTATAATGAATAAGAGAGAGGACTAAAACACATAGACACCTAGAGTTGAATAACATGTATTGAATTGATAAAGAATTACAAGCGCTGTCTCTGTCTATGCAGTGGAGTGACGATGGCCTTATGGTGTTTGTCATGTGGGTGTATTTGTTGTCTTCCTTTTTCTTTACGCATCTGGGATTGATTATGTAAAGAAAAGTTCCAATATTGAGTAGAACCAATAACTCTGAACCTTTGGCTCTGTAGCTGACTAGATTTATGTCCCACTGCAGCAGATATACAAGGACAATTGATCTGAAGCATTCAACAATTACTGGACAGTATAGTGTAGCGTGACAAGTTACTCACACATGTGCTACTGTTGCAGACGACTCTGAAGCAGGGACCAAGAGACCAAGGACCACCATCACAGCAAAGCAGCTAGAGACGCTCAAAAGTGCCTATAAGAACTCGCCCAAACCGGCACGACACGTCCGGGAACAGCTGTCCTCAGAAACAGGCCTGGACATGAGAGTGGTGCAGGTAGCTCTTAATTATAAATATGAAATATTGTGTAGTTTAGTTGGTGATGGATCGTTGATTATGTTGCTTTGTTTAGGTGTGGTTTCAGAACAGACGAGCAAAAGAAAAGCGGCTGAAGAAGGATGCAGGGCGCCATCGCTGGACACAGTTTTATAAGAGCGTCAAACGTAGTCGAGGAGGAACAAAAGCAGAGAAGGAAAGCTCAGCTGACGACGCAGGCCTCAGTGACAGTGAACTCAGCTTCAGAGGTAAAATTTAAGAATATTGTTCAAGATTGAGTCACTGCAACAATTTGATGTGCTTGTTGAATGCATATACAAATAAAAATAAGATTTGAAAATATACACTTCTGAATGCATATAATGCATCATAGCAAATACTGTGTGTGTCCAAAATAAATATTATTTCTTTATTATTATCATGTCATATTATTTAATTTTTCAAACACTTCTTGATATGGACATTGTCCCATCCAGCACCACTGTCACGGTGCAGTGATGGAGATTATTGAAAAACTCAGCGAGTACTTAGAGCTATGCAAATGATAGTTTAGACATGCCTTTGTTATTTAATGCTCACAATGCCCGTATTGGGAAGCCATAAAAGTCTGTGGACCACTTTTAAAAAGAAGGCAGTTTTTATGAGAAATGAAAAGATGGCGACAGAAACTCCATAAAGCATGCAAGGCTTTTAGTCAATTAGAGCCAGAGCGCTCTGGGCTATTGTTGTGACTGAAGCCACTCGAGAGTGATGAGATGAAACAAATACTTTGTGCTGCGGTAATCGCACAGACACAGATTTACTGTAGAAGAAGTTAAAACACTCCCTTCCTCATCTTCATTAAAATTGACAAGGAGCCGTCTTTCCTTACTTTCAAGAGTTCAAGAGTACATTATGTGTTCATGCTAGGTCATATTAAAACTGTAATGTTACAAATACAGTTTATCTTCATTGAATGTGCTGAAACCAATTTGACTTGTCTGCTCCTCAGATGACCAGGTGCTGTCTGACCTGGGCCATACTAACGGGCTTTACGGCAGTGTGGGGGACGTGACCAGTGGAGCAGTTCTTAATGGGAGCTTCACTGTGGACGCAGCAGGACAGCCCTACCATGACATCAGAGCAGGAAGTCCTTATGGTCTGCCCCAATCCCCGTCGTCCATCGGCTCTCTGCCCGGACACACTCCTCTGCTCAACAACCTGGCGTTCAGCATGGACAGTCTGGTGGCACAAGGTGGGACTGGAGGTGTGGGTCAGGCCCTCAGAGCCATGGCAGGAGGCCCCACCTCAGACCTGTCCACAGGCAGCAGTACGGGATATCCCGACTTCCCCACCAGCCCTGCCTCCTGGCTCGACGAGATGGACCATTCGCAGTTCTGAGCCTCTGTGAGCACAGTGCAATCAATGGGGACCCAAGGGAAAGACTCAAGGCTTTTTACATTTGTATTGTTCTCCAGAAAGGAGTTTGATAAAGAGAAGGAAAATAGGGGTCCAGACTTGTCTCAACACTTGCGTACAAGACTGGAGCGAGTGCAGCTGAATTTTCAACACTGTACCATGTCCCATGTTTATTTCAAAACCAACTTCATTTTGTTTTTTTCTCTGGAAAAATAATGAAAGTACTAAAAGACAAACCACAACATGTCTGTGTTACAGCTACAAGCCCGGAAACTCTGCTGTGGCCACATCAAAGCCTTTCTTTTGCACTTTACTCTCCCTGTCTTATTCCATTGTCTGGACGAGAAGAGGAGAGACTATCTGTATGCACAAGGCAGAATCACAGTGATTTATTGAGAGAAAAAAATACAAAAAACAGTGGCACAAGTGTGAATTTTGATCCATGAAAAGGTTTATATTGTATCTTTGAAGCTTCTGAACACTTTTTATTTGGAGGTAGCCGCTGTGTGTCTGTCCATTTCATAATATGTCTTTTTCATCACCATCTGATGAGGTGCTTGACTTGTGAAATGGTCTTAAATGGTTGTATGCTCAGAGCTGACATTGTGCTATAACGTTACAATTTGTTTCTAAAAACGACAGCATTAAGTTTGAGAATGATCTTAACATACATTGATCAAGTTATACATTTTATATTATTTATTTTACTCTGGCATTTACATATTTTCTAATATATTGGAATGGAAAAGCTGTCAAGTATTAGCTGGGACAATGTTGAGATATCTTTCTTTCTTTGGTCTGATCCAGGCTTCTCGTGGTAATCTACTCAGTGTTGCAGGGCTTTAGCTTTGCCTCATATCAACCTACTTACTAACCCCAGATGTGGCAGCCCTGCGTGGCCTCCATCACAGAGGGATTATGGGACTGTCCTCCCTTCTACTTGGGCCACGTACTGCGGGTCAGAAGTGGATTCTTAGTTCAGGCCACACAAGCTGAATCTTAAACCCAGAGAAGGAGGGCAGACTTTCAAGAATATACAAGGGACTGTTTTGTTTGAGAGGACAGGGAAAACATATCAAGAACATTTTTGTAATCAAAATGGCAAAGTCCTTTTTCCCGATCTCACAATAACAAACAGAAATCATGTTCAAATCACCCACCATTTCAGTTTGGTCTATTGCCTCAGACATCTTTACGTGTTGTAAATTTTGTACAGTTTGAAGCTGTGACTGCTGTCTTGTTTCATTGAACACTATTTATTATTATTAATTATTATGATTATTGCCATGTGTCTTTGAAAAAGAAGTAAAAGAGAGCACTGAATTATTCATTTATGCCTTCTGTGTAATGGTATGAACTGTACAGTCAAATCTATATGAGCAAATAAAGCTGGATTGTCTTTGTTTAATATCCTCTTTGAAAGCAGTCTTATTGTGACGTATAGGTAATTTAAGAATTTCAGCTGAACATGTTTCCCGATATATCAAGAGAAATATATCCCCTGTAGAAGGTGTTTTTATTATTTTGCCTTAATGAAACGCTCTTAAAGGGAGTTAACCCGCAAATTCATTTACCCATTGAGAGCATTTACCACACACTTAGGCCTCGATTCAATTGTGGAGATCCATTTAGTACCACCAGCAGACAGTGGTCAGTCAGTTAACGGTGATTGATGCTGCTTTCCTCCCCAGCGTGACTCGTCCACGGGTGACAAGAAAGATGCATGAAGAGAGAAGGGGAAAGAGATAAAAGGAAAGAACCAGGAAAAAATAAAAAACACAGGACAGTTGCCCGGCAGGACACTAGCACTGATCCTCTCTGAGCCAAAGCCACAGCAGCAGATTGCTCTGCAGCACACTCCTCAATCTTAATCTAATCCCTAGGCTGTTAACTAATTGTACAGCGCTTTGTCAAATATGGACAAATATGCTTTGTAGTTGGAGGGAGAGAAAAAATGCCCATAACCAGCAGGTTTATTTATAGTAGACCGTTTATTGTGCTTGATCTCTCAAATCAGCAACTCTGCAAGAAAGTGTGATCCTGGCCTCCTTTGTAAGGATGCTGACATTTCACACCATTTATGTAACAACAAAGAACTACACACAGGATTGCTCTAGTGACAAAAGGATGTTTGTGCAAATTATATGAATGAAACTTTGAACAGGGCTTCAAACAGATGGAAAGACTGCATTTGTAAGAATCTCTAAAAGCTATTGTCTGGAATCACAAAATGTGGAATATTTAACTTAAAGTTGAACAGAATATTACGGAAACATAGATCAGATACATTTTATCATTGGTTTCCGGGTGTTTATCGTATACTTTTTTAAGCCTTCAAACTTCCTGCAATAATCTTATATTTTAAAGTTCACAATTCAACAATTGTACATTTGAGTTGAACAATGGCACCACTTTCTGTGAATCTACGTTGAAACAATGATTTATTTTTTGACTATTTATGCTGACAGAGAAGATGTGACACTTTGTGCCAGTTTTTCATGTGGATAGGTCCAGCAGTTACAGATATTAAGGGTTCAAGACAACAAATATGTAACCTGAGAGTCAATCAGTAAAGTCTGCCAATGACTTGTGACATGAGGAAGGTTCATACAGACTCCACCTGCAGCCTCACCTGCGCAAACTCCACCCCAGCACCACCACCAGCTGAAACCCATGAAAAAGAGGTTATGCAGGGACATCATTTTATTAGAAAAATGATAAGATAAGATAAGATAAGATAAGATATTCCTTTATTGTCCCACATGGGGAAATTTCATTGGTGCAACGCAGGTAGATAAAGAGGTAGATACAGAAGAACAGATCACTTATAGGAAGTCTGAAAAACACTTTCATAAATAAAAACTCCCATAGACAAATAAATAAATAAATACCATTGCATGTGATCCCGACAGTAATTGCACATGAATATGTGTCACGACAGCACATAGATTGCACATGAATTTCACAGTAATTGCACATGAATTGCACATGAATTCCAACAGCAATTGCACATATGACAGAATTGCACATCAGTATTAGGTTAGGTCAGTATTGCGACGGGATAACGTGACGATCTCCGGGTAAGACGACTGTTCTCCGCAGTTTCATGAGTTTCTCCTTTGTGGAAACGCGGTACGGCGCCGGCCGGGGGGCGGGGCCGGAGCCGGGGGGCGGGGGCGGAGCCGAGGGGCGGGGCCGGAGCCGGGGGGCGGGGCCGGAGCCAAGACACATCGCAACGACACGACGAAAACACTCAATCCAGCCGAATAAAGTCAAAACAAGTTAATTTAAAGCGATTCCAGTGCGTGTCCCGATCGTTCGTGAAGTTCCTCTTTCATATAAACGTGTATATAAACGTGTACCGACGACACGCCGTACTTTAGCGCGGCCGGAGGGCGCGGGGGGGGGGCTGGTGGGCTCGCTCGGAGCTAGCTCACGTCACAACAACACAACGAACGCAACGAAAAACGCTCAACATTTTGACTTGACATTTGAGTTATGAGCAGCATAACAGATAAACTATGTTTCTTTGCTCTTTTTTTTCTCTCTCAACCAAATTAACTTTACAAAACGGAAACATGGAATCTTAAAGTAGTTTCTCCATTGTTCCAACAGAGCAGATCTAGCTCTGGCAACAGCAGTTGTAGATTTAATACGCTTCAATTAGCCTAAAAAAATATTTTCTTCAATACATAGTCTCAGAAAGTTTTATTTAAGGAGAGAAAGGTAATTTGGATAGTAGTGGTCTGTAGCAGTGATAGAAGTAAGCCTAGCTGCTGTGTTCCTGTGTTTTTTATCTGATTTTCTACAATTGTTTATTTGATTTTTTCTTTTTAATTTGAGGATTTTTTGGCCCGTAGGCTTTATTAGACTGGACAGTGTTAGTGTGAAACGGGGACGAGGAGGATATGCATAAAATGGTCAAAGCTGGGATTCAAACTCAGGGAGCTGCACCGGCTGCACAGAGCCTGGCATATGTGCTGCCAACTTAACCACTCAACCACTGGGCAGCACAGTTTACGAAGTGTTCTTCTGTTTAATGTCAGATACAAACTAAATATTTAGCAGAGTTGTAGCCCTTATATTTCTTGTATTTGCTGCTACAGCAAATACAGTTGTGTTTTGAACTCTGACAGGAGAAAATGTCATCACTCGCCATCGACTCTCATGTGTTTTTGCCACTTACTGCTAAAATTCAGAATGATGAATGTTATAGTTATTGTCTCGTGAACCCAACTATGTGAGCAAAGGTCATATTTTTATCCTTTTTCTATACAACGCGTACAGTATGCAGTTCTATGTTAGGTCATCCTTGCAGCGGGCATTAAAACCCTTCTCATGTTTGTCTGGATTTATTCCCTTTAACTATGGTGTTGGCTAACTATGTATAGAATTATAATGAAATTACACCACGCTCTACATCTGTGTGAGGCTCATTTGTATGCAGCTGCGCACAGCATTTGTCTGAGAGCTCGCCAACCTAAACCAAACTTAAGTGTTATCGATTCCTTTGTGTTTTAGCTATTCCTGTTGCATTAAAAAGAAAGGGAAAGAGTATATGCCTGGTACAGAGTTAGCACGTTTGCATAAAATCCCACAAATTGAGCAGATTTTTATTTAAGCATTGATTGGCTTGGATATGGGCATTAATGGATAGACTCTAATAGTACTGGCTTACAAAGATAAAGAGCCACACAGACAGTTAGGATAATTTACACGCCACTTACAGCACTAGTATACAAATAAATCTGCACAAACTCCACCACTGTTGCTTTTGCGAAGATGACAAACACAGGCACAAATGCCATTATCATCGATCGTTGAGGCTTTTATTACAAACTTCCTGGAGGAAACTGTTTCTTGGGTCCAAAGCTTAAGTGAATAAATTAACATGTAAAATAGGCATTATTTGTTTAGAGTTTGAAGTCAATCTTATAGCTCCAAGACAGGGCATTTTTCTCCTCCCTAAAGAGCGGCGAACAATGCAGCTTAAAATGACAGAGTGAGTCTTAAAAAGGGCTCGAGTCACACACTGGCCACTCAATGACACACTCAAGGTTGCGGGTTCAGAGCTGCTTTAATGTGGAATAGGGAAAAGGGGGAATGGTCTAGACACAGAAAAGATAATATGTGCTATTCCTAAGCCTGGACAAATGAGAGGAAGGACATCAGACATAAGAACCCATGTCATATGAAAAGGCAAATCCCTAAGAGGCAAATGTCGTTCTGTTTGACAAATACAATGAGATTTGCAAAAATTTGCATCACTATTTTTGATACAATACCTTTTTTTACTTTTTGTGTTTGGGGTTGCACATCAGCTCTGCATTTCCCCCTCCATTGGAAGCTTTTAGTTGTTTCCTATTTACCACCAACATTATGTTAAAGACTGCAAACCAGACTGTGTTATGTGTGCTGGCATATACCTGGAGTCTGAAACTCAAGCTCTTAAGTGTCAGTGGGGAGCAGAAACGCTTGTTCATCACCATAAACTACACATAAAGCTTAAGAGACGACTTCAACTGCACCTAAACACACACACACACACGCACACACCAACGCACGCACGCACACACTCTGGAAGGCAGTGAATGAGGCTTGGTGGGATTTGTGCTTACTGTTGGGTTCTCAGCTCTCACTTCTTGGAGAAGGCTGTAGTGAGGAGAGCGAGAGGCTGTTGCATAAATAACCAGACGGAATAAAACTGTGTGTATTTGAAACGAACATTAAAATAAGAGAAATGGGAGTAGACTGACTTTTTCCACCCCCGTTGGTGGCTGTGAATCTATTGAAGACTAACGCAGCAACTAGGGGCCTCTGTTGATCGCCAGTCAGTTATAGTAGAGGCAAAGAGACATATGAATGATATTGTGAACAAAAACAGACTAAATAAGTCACATGGAACAAAAGAATAATACCCAAATTATTATATATATATATATATATATATACATATATATAATTTTATTATTTTTGTGAGATGCACTTATATTGTAAGTAAATTTACAAAAAACTACAAAATCGTCCTTTGCAATTTCTGATTTTACCGGGACTAAACCAGGACTAAACCTTAAACTAAACCTGGACTAAACCTTAAACTAAACCAGGACTAAACCTTAAACTAAACCTGGACTAAACCTTAAACTAAACCAGGACTAAACCTAAAACTAAACCTGGACTAGGTCAGGACCAAACCAAGTCCACTTCAGGATTAAAATGGGTTAAATTTAGGACCCAATGAGGACGAGTGTGAACGCATCCTAAGATGCACTTACAGGGTCACACAATGAAATGGCGCCAAAACAATCTTTGCAAACTGTTCCAAACTGAGTATTTAGAAGGATGTCTGCAACTTGTCCACCCACAAACATCTGTGACAGTTGTGATTGAATGAGTAATGCCAGGGCCCGGGGGTGTGTGAGTCTGCGGTTTGGAGAGGGAGGTGGATGCGGTGTCAAAAGTGAAAAGCACAGAGGAAAATTGAAGCTCCATAATGGAAGCATAATGGGCTTAGTGTCAGAGTGGTGCAGACGATCTGGAGGGGGACGTCACCCTCTCTTACCTCTAGCCATTGTAACGGAGTTTACGGAGCAACAGGGAGATGACGCTGGGCTACAAACAGGCTTTAGAGATACACCAAGAGCCTAATGGCCGCATGTGCATGGAATTTATAATCTTTGTGGGATTGTGGAACATCATGTCTTTGACTCGCAGTGAATACACAACAGGCTCCCAATGTACTTCAAAATGCCTACAAAACTTCTCTTCAAATGTGAATATTAAACATTCTTTAAAAAAGGGGTTGGATAGATGTACAGAAGTTATAATGGTTACCCCTTTATTGCGCTACACCTTATAATTGAGTCCAATGTAGAGCCTGACAAACTGTAGTAAAAGTGTCAAAACATCATGTTTTGCATGTAATGAATCAAATACAAATACGTATGGTATATGGTTAAGTACTCTCTAATTACTGTGCTATTTAAAGGGGCACTATGTAACTTGTCTGGTGGAGAATCTCTATGGAGATTTTATTGCTTTGCCTAGAATGTTCCACCATATGGCTTTATTTATATGTAATTGTCTAAATATGTGTTGATTTTGTGAATGAAATGTGCTGCTGTTTTGGCCAGGACTTCCCTGCAAAAGAGAGTGTAATCTCAAAGGGAATTTCCAGGTTGAATAAAGGTTTAAAAAAATAAAATATACAATTAAACAAATTAAACCCATCTATCAATGAATTTTAAAACACATGCAAAAAAATAAACGCAAGATAGGTTAGTTTAATGCCGTACTGTAGAACATTCTTGGCAAACCAACCCATAACACCTCCATGAAGACAAAAGTTGCATAGTTTAAATTTAAGAGTGCAGACTATTTTTCCCTCTACCAAATATTAAATCAATCTAGTGCAAACATAAATCAAAGTAATTACCCCAAACTAATCTCAGCACTCCCTCGATGGCCAAATCAGACGACAAAAGGGCCCTCCGCTTCGGGCACCTCTGCTCAAATCCAAAACCTGAAGTACAATGAAATGTTATATTACAGGTTCAACTCAGTGGTCCAAAAACAGGAATGTCAATACAAAACAAAGATAATAAAATAAAAATAAAATTACTGTTAAAGTAAATCAGTTAGTTTAGCTATGCATTACCCGTCACATTTATTCACATTTACTACAGGATGACTAATTAAAGGAAAGGTTTAAAGGAAAGAAATATAGGTATCCTTAAATACACAAAAAAACAATAATATGACAACCACAACAGCTGCTGTTATGAAGATACTTTGGCTCATGCTGATTGGCCATCAAAATTTTGACCAAATTCTTTATAAAAATCAGTATACAGTCATTTCGACCTGCGTCAAACACATTTACTTTAAGGTTCAAGATGTTTAGTCACTGCTCTAGAATTCACACCTGTCTCTAGTCATAAAGTTATGCCTTATTGGTTATGCCATGCATGTCTTTCTATAAAACCAATGTTCATATACTCAATAACAGCATCAATTTGAGATAGTTCTGCCGGTCGGCCAAACTTTTTGAACTCTAAAACCCTTTGGAGAAAATGAGGCTCTATATTTAGGATGATTTAGTGAGGAACAGAACATGGCAGCCGACACGAACATCACGTCAAGCTTTTGATTCACCTCATGAACGGATCCACTGCATACTCTTTGATTCACTGCAGGTGCTGTAAAACAGTTGTCAAGACAAAGTGAGGTGCTGGCGATGACTACAGATGAGCAGTGGGTGTGAGTGAGTGACGGCCCGAGAGCAGACATCTCCAGGCACTTATCTGACACCTTATGTTGAGGCAGATTTCCAAGAGTTAAACTTGGAGGCCGCTGACAGACAATGAGGGCTGGGCCACTGCAAACACTGCGTTAGAGAGATTAAAGTTGGTCGTATCTTTATTGAGCTCAAGGATACAGAGCAAGGAGAGTTTATCTTTTTTAGGTTTTGTGTTTTAACATTGGTGAAATGGGGTGTAATGTGCCATGTAGAAACTAATATTTATAGGACTTGAGTGATTGTCTATCATTGTCTGTTAGCCCGGAAAATAATAGACCAGTGCCCATTTGCTCATAAAGTCATCAATACAAACCTCAACTTTGAGAATTTGACCACATTGGAGTTAAAATAATATTCTTTAACTAATGTAAATTTCATTCTCATCTCTAAATGTTTTGTTTTCATATTCAACAGCAGTGTAACACAGATTTAAAGAAAAAGGCCAGAAATGTATTATCTATGACTTTAATAATTATACTTAACATGACTTAAAGCATTCACCACTGTAAATCAAAAATCATGAATAATACTTTTCATAAGGCAGTTTATAAGGGTAAACTACAATAAAAGTATTTGTAAAAGGATTTGTAGATGTGTGTCAGTTAAGGAGGGCTTTTACATCACCTTATAATATACAATAAATATTTTGTGATGATGGGAATATTTGTTTTTTTGTCAATGAATTGAATAGATAAACAGGAAATACTTATTGAATCATGACAGTGCCCATATAAGTAGTTAGTTATGAAGGTGAGGTATGTAGTCTGAACCTGTGTCATTGCTTTAACCTGCATTTAAAGGACAGATACAAGTTTTCTCCTTCTCAGTATAAGAGGCCATGCCACATGGCTCAGCTCAGAACCTCCAGTATTTCAGGCTCACTGAGCTGCAAAAGTTGCACTAGCACTGATTCATGATTGGTGCTGTGCTTTAAGTAGAGACCATTCCAACCAGAGAGGACACATGGTGTAAACTCACTGGTTTCAATTGTAGGAACTGTAAAACCAAAAGTGAGGCTCATTTTGCTTTCTGATTGGATAATCGTCCTGCCATGACCAATGTTTTAATAATAAGAATAAATTAACATTGCAAATAGTTCATTTGAACACATTTATCTTGCATGTTTATGAAATTTGAAATAAAATGTCTACATACCCAACCTTTAAGCTTAACTCCTTCAAAGTATGGTAACTCGATCCTTACAGGATACACAGTTTATCACATTACATAATGAAATTAAAGAAAAACTTCTGCAAATCTATTGAAATGAAGTTATCAGGATAATAAAGTCTCTTGGGGAAAGAGGAGGATATGAATGGCAAGAATGAGTTCATGACTAAAGGTATAAAAAAGGGAGGAGGGAGATCTAGCCTTTGGGGGCTGTATACTGGCAAAGAAGGGACGAGATGGCGCTGGACTCAGTGACTTCTTCTGGTAGAGAGCCCTCCATGTCTTTGATAGAAGGGTCAGCGCCAGAGTCCAGGAGAAGCTCCACAATGTCAGCAAACTCGCAAGCCGATGCTGAGGAAAAAGGAGGAAAGAGTGGGCAGTTGTCCGGCTTATAGTTAATGAAAAGAACATCTCAGATCCAGCGCTGACACCTGGCTGAACCTGTGCTTCACTCAAACACTTCATTTGTGCCCTGTTGGTCATTTGAGGGCCACTAAAAGGGTCTTATCCTTCTCTTACAACAGGCAGGAAGGGTGACTTGCACTTTCTTAACCCAGTTAGCAGGTCCGGGCTGTGCCGAGACACCTCTTGCCTCTCTGGCATGGCACCTCATCCCCTTTATCTGCTCCTCTGAGTGCCCCTGAGTCTGTGTCAAACGCTCTCTCCTTTTAAAAAGCTGGTTGAGCCTCCACTGATCGCTGATGTCAGCAGCCGCAATGATTGACAGTCAGGCCTCTCAACCTCGGCCTGGGGCCGGCTGCGGCGTGCTGCTGATAGTGTGTATGCATGAGATGTGATCATATGCATGTGTGTCTGTACACATTGAGTCTTTGAGGGTAACTTATATTGACTACCACAAGGACCACCAATGATTCACCCTAACTGATTGACAGGCAGGTTTTTAAGAGGCATTGCAGAGCTCAGGTTGTTGCTCCAAACAGTGTTTTATTTAGGCGGCGTGTGCCTGTGCAGTGGGTGTCTCGCCTGGGCCTTGAGCTGTAAAAAGTGGCCGGCCCTCGTGGGAGCCGTAGAGGAGGAGCACAATTTATGGTGAGCAGTAAACCCTCAATTAATCACTTGCCAAGCAGTGTGGCCCTGTGCAAAGAGAGGTGCGAATGAATTTTCATTCTCTGCTATTTGTCTCTGGGAGTTCATCGCTTATGTTTATTAGTCATCTTTTTATGCCCCATCTCTGGACTTCTTGTGCTCTGTGTAAGGATATCAAATAGGTGACGCAACATACCAGCAGAAGGGCAGCCCCACGCGCTCAGGGACAGATGGACACACACAAACACACACACACACACAAACACATACACACACACACACACACACACTTGTGGTGGAGGAACGCCCCTCTGGGACACCTATGATGGGGCATGAGAGGGTCAGGGGAGTCTGAGGACCACTGCTGATTTCCTCTGGGAGGCCTTGTGATTATTACATACCCAACAAAACCAGACGGGCACACACAAATGTAACACATTACAAAGGGGGAGCAAACTGGTGTAACGCAAAAGTAGATAATGAGTTAAAACTAAGTTTCCAATACTTTCTGCGGCATTCAAGTCTACCCAGGAGTTAGACATTGTCACAATTACATATTAAAGAGTGTCTTACCATAATGTAGTGCGGTCTGTCCTTCATTATCCTAAAAAATGAAAAAGACAAAATGCTCAACAAGTACAATTAAAACTGATATTTGATATAAATCGTTGGGCGCAGATAGCGCTGTTAAACAGTAAACACAGACAATAAAACATATCAACATAAGATATTTCTTTGCATCTGACATTATGATGCAGAAGACAAATTTACCAATTAAAAAGATTAATGAATAAAAAAAATTACAATATCTTAGCCATAAACATAAAAAGTCAGACGGACATCAGATCAAAGAGGATGAGCAGCTTACCATGGGCCCCTACAGGTTAAAAATGGCACAACATTTTTACAACCTAACCAGGGTTGCATTAAGCTGTCATATTCGGAGGACACAAACAGAAATTATAAAGCACTATTTGCACATGTTTCCCATATCTGCCATAAAGGACTTAGTTTGTAAGTACACTACATTTACTCCTTGCAGGTGTCCATTGAGGAGGTGAAACTACTTTAAACCCCCAGGTCACTGGACGATGTATAATTCTTTTGGGACAGAGGCGAATGTAATAAGGCCCAATCTATGACAGGCATCATCAACAGCAGACTCAGTTCTTAATCACAGCTCCGACCTGCCTTTGCACCTTATAATGATGATGAATGGACAAAGTGTAGCCTCCAGTCCCAGAACAGAAGCAATTGTTCAGCCACGCACGATGACTATGCTGCGAGATAGATTAAAAGTTAAAAGGCACTTTCCACACTTCTCAATGTCATTGGAGTTGAAATAAACCTAAAATCACAAAAGCCATTATGGGCAAACTGTTCATTAGCCTCTCTTGCTCTACTACCAGCCAGACCTCGCTGTACAAGACATTAGAAGATTTATACGAGTTTAGGCTCCGAAAAATGTAAGCCTTAACGCCAAATGTAGATGGCAGCAAGTCTGTCATCTACATTTGGGAGTCATCCTTTTTATTTATTCGGGATTGGGATGTAAAAACTATTTTCTAATTTATAGAACATTTCTGATATTTTAGTCTTAAATTTGTCCCTCTTCTATTCCTCTCTTCTCTGTTTAGCTCCAGCCAGAATGATCCTATTGTTGTTTCCCTCTGTGAGGGACAGCACTTCAGGGACCCGCTGATTGGATTAGAGCTTTCTATTCCCACTGGGCAGATCACTAAACACAGATGCAAATCACCAGCAGTTCAGTGAAGTACCGCTACTGGCTTGCAACAACAATACTGTCTGTCAGAATTCAGAATATGCAAAGGGGAAAATAGAGCCAAGAGAAAGTCCTGGATACTCACACAGTAAATGTATACAATATAATTAAAATGTAAGGGGTTTAGGCGCTAATCTGGAGCAGGCGCTAATCTGCAGTTAAACAGACATGCACACAAAGCCTGTGTGCTGCACACCGCTGGCTGCACATGTGTATGTTAAAGATGCTACGGACTCCGGATGTGCCTGTTCTGGTGAGGGGTCAGTGGCCTGTCCTCTCAGCGTTCCCTAATGCCCCTGGATCCAGGACGGAGGCTGATGGAATCACAGGAAATTGGATTGTCTTCCATTTGCTCTGGAAGCAGCCAGGACAAGACACTCCTCCGTATATCCCCAATACCTTCTGTTCGCTACCATAGCAGTTTTCAACCCCCCCTCATCCCTCTTTAACTCTGGTGCACCCCTGTTCCCATCCCATTATGGAGCCATGTCGCATAGAAGAACCTCTGCTTTTACATGTCACCCAAAGTTTCCCCTTGCGGTGCAGAAATGCTGGACAGGATGTCAGCATAGTGCTCAATACAGCAGTGGCTTGCACAATAGCAGCTGTGCAGTGTATCACCCTAATGGGGTGGGCCAATATGCTTAGCAGTAGCATAGGGAGGCCTTGATCTATTAGTACAATTGCAGTTTTGCTGAATGTAAGTCCCACTAATCTATCATTTCCTTTATACAGAAACTATGTCCAGTGAGATAAAGGAGAACAGGAAGGAGGAGAGAAGGAGAATAAATCAAGGAGGAACCCACGTCTTTAGTTTGATGTCTTTATAGATTTAGATGACCAATGCATGTTTTACTTTTGACTAACTTAAAGGTGCCCTTTGTAACTTTTCTGGTGGGGGTCTGCCACCATGGAGATTTAAATACTTTGGTTAAAATGTTCCATAGTATGGCATTTAACTAATCTATCTTGCACCTGAAAAACATTTTTCACACCTTTTTGGTTGCCTCTCCACAGATGTGATCTGTAACTTGGCCTGGTGACATCCCCTGCTTATCTGCATTGGAAATAGCTAAAAGAAATGCCATACAGTACAAGCAAAAATAACAGACCAGACCAGAAATAGAGACCAGAAATGTTACATAGTCTCCCTTTAAACTATTTCAGACACAAAAGGCAAGGCTTTGACACCAATACAGAACAGTACAACACAAACAATACACATAACATCACACATTCAAAAGGCAAAGGTGACGCTTCAGGATTATACATTTTCCTTTCTGAACTCCTCTGGTCACCAGGGTGACAAGTTCATGAATGTGGTGAGACATAGACTTGAGAAATGTACGCTCACGGAAAAAACACCAAATATGTATTTTTATCAGCAAAAGGTTCCAACATATTTCAACGTTAATAGTCACATGTGTTCTCGGGCAAACAATTCTTTAAATTGAAAAAGTGGAATGTTCTGAGAGTTCGTCTCTGTTCTCTCTCGGCCTCTGTTTTTACCCTCATGCCCACCCTCACACAGTCCCTGACAGCAACATTAACCAAGAGGGGAAAAATGGACAAGCAATTATGATTTATGATCAATGCATGCAGCAGCTGCTGACTTTTATAATGACAGTGGTGCAGGGAGGGAGAGCGTGTGTGTGCTGGAAAGATGAGGGGTGAATCGATAGGCACTGGGGATCATTGGTATGCAGATTCCAGCAGATAGCATTATGATGAGCAGGTGCCATTAATCAGACAACAGCAGAAAGATGGAGAGGAGCGAGAGGAGCGTCAGGGAGAGCCATCTGTAACCAGCAGCAACACCACACGCTACTACAATAAATCTGCCAAGCACTGCACCACTCAACTTTGAGGTCGACGTATGAAGAGAATCTGTGCAAGCAAGAACAGTGAGATCTTTGGTTTAAAGTGTAAAGAGTTATGCTCTTTCTGTGTTTCTATCTCATTCTACCATTCTACCAGAATGTAGTCTAAGAGTCCTTAAATTCTGTCTGAGAGTTCTTAAGAAGTATATTGTACTGTTGTTGACCAACAGAACTGTCTCAACAAGCCTATGTGGTGTTTGCCCTCAGTAGTTCATTTGTGTTTTCTCCTCACATGTGGATGCTCTTTAGGGAGCCCCAGTGTTAAAAGGATGTGGTGTCCTGGCCACCCCTAATTAGATCAGGGTCTCCTCTGTGAGTGCGTGACGTAACCTTCAGTCAGTGTTGAGAGCCACAGCCACAGTCGAGAAGTGGGAAAATATTGCCTACCGAATATAGAAGATAATAAGAGAACACATTTCTCTTCTTGAGCAATACTATAATCTAGGCAAGGAAGACACAGACTACAAAAGATATCCCTGGTTTTGGTCATTCCCTCCCTTGTCAAAAAGAAGTAAATCTTAAAACACATATATTGTATTGTTAGTTTGATGCTAATGAGATAATTTAACAACTACGAGACAAAGAAGCAAAGAATCTGAACATATAGCTTATAGCTGAACATATAGTATTAATGCCACCTTGTGTTACTTTTCTACATTAAAACAGAGGACAGGAACTCCGTCTTCCTCTTTTCTGCTAATCTTTATTCTCTCCATCCCAGTTTTCCGGACACTTCCCTGCCTCTTGTGTCACAGCACTTGCTTGTTCCCAGGGGACACCTTAGCCTCCATTATGGCCATCAGAGAAGAGTATAAGGCCAGAGCTGAGAATTAACATCACCAGAGGCCCCGTCTGTTTTCCAGCGACTCATCGATGACGTTTGAAAAGAAATATATGAAATAAATAAATACATAAAAGAGTGTAATATGAAAATCAATGGTGCGGGCGCGGGGGCTGAGGCATTTGGAGTGAGGGACCCATAAAGCTGAGTAGTGCCGGAGACTGATGGAGGGAAAACACTTACTTTGTTTATTCTCCATGCTCACCATCCCCACCCCGGCTGTCTGCATCCAGCCCGCACTCTCTCACTCTCCTCTCCACCTCCGCCTCAAATGGTCGAGGACAGCTTTAATGCTCCCGACAATTTATGTGGACGGTTAAGAACGATGGAAATCAAATAGTTGAGTGTAGGCAAGGCCCAGAGAGTGGCCAATAAGAAAGAAACAACAGCTGATGATGGCAAAGAGGACTGTTACCTGCTGCAATGGCCTCTTTAGGCCGTACTATTACTGTCAGCTCACCGACTCCTTTCTGAGTGCTCATATAATAGATTCATAACTGTATCCACGTGCTATGGGCCCTTTTAACACAGCCGCTTTCATTTCCACAACTTGGCCTAATGTGCCGCAGGTACTAAATATGGCTCCAATAAGAAGTGCTCACAATGAGGGTGGTAAAACATCAGGTGCTGCATGCAGTGGTTACTATTCCTTTTAAGATTTAAAGAGAAGGACATGGAAAGGCTCAACATTTTAAAAAGGCATCTGCGTCTTAATAGTTGGTCCTAAAAAGGAAATTAAAACGAAAAAGAAAATTAGTTTGGGGTACAGGGTACAGACCTGCTGCTACTGTCATCGCCTTTGTTTGCACTGTGTTATGGCCTTACAATTATATTTTGTACTCAATTTATATTCAGCCCTTTTTTAGTTTTCCACCTTCTTGCCTTTCTCATCTTAAAAGACCCCATATTTTCTGGAGGGGGTCGGTTGCACAATTACAAAGAAACACACACTTGAACACACACACATGCATATATACACAATTATGACGAATCTGGTTGGATATTTGTTATGACTGGGCTGACTGAGCCATTAGTTATAGGAGCTAGTGCTGGGAAAGGGGAGGGATACCAATGTGTAATAATGCCTCTGCCATAGAATTTCAATCAGCTCAGTGCCCCGGCGCATGTGTACGTGGTTTACTGTGAGCGCTACAGTCAACAGTAGAGGACACACATGAGAGGGCTTTGTGTGCTGCTCTCCGCTATAACAGGGAAACATTTACATCAGACCCACGATACGCGCCTTCTGCTGAAGGTAGCAACTTCAGGAGGAAAAGTCATAAATATTGATATTAGTTTTACTACGCTTTTCTTGAAAAATGTGCATGAACGAATGCTAATGCGTACAAATGTGTTTGATTAAAATAAAATGTTCTTCCAGACAACCCAGTTGATTTGAGAAGAGGAATGTGCATTTATAACATATTGGAATACTTTGGTATGAAATAAATGTCTGTATTCCTTCTGTATTCTTAATTTCCGATCAAAACCATCTTCAGAATGACACAAGCTCACTGATTGACTTTACTAATGAACTTGAGATTGTGCCATGTGCATTTAAAGTTCTGATTTGTGCTTAGTCAATTTATTTTAGTTTTTAATTTCTGTTGTTTTCCCTACATTGAGTGGAATACATACATTTCTTTAAGAGAGCAACATCTATCATAAATCAAGCTCAGTCAAAACTGATTTTAACTTCAAAAAAGGAACGAAAGTAAATTCACTTCTTGATACAAGGAGCAAAGATTGTTTTTATGTCTCTAAAGCCACCCGTTCAGATTATGTGTATAAATCTTGTTTTTAGCTCTGTGGCCACCAACAGTTGCTGCCCCAAGTCAGATATTTATTACTATTGATCTTGCTGGTCCTGGCTGAAGACTTTTGTTCTGCCGACTCGAGGCTCTGACCTCAATTAAGTTATGAATTTCTATCTGATAGACTGGGAGTGCTTGGAGCCTGCGCGGGCGTGCGACCACGCTGGATTAATTAGAATTAGCGAGTCGACCACCCTCCTCATGGATCATGTTGTTTTAATACAAAGTATGGGGAAGGCGGGTGAAAGGATGGGGTGAGCGGGACAGAGGCCCCGGGAGTTGCAGAAGACAAACGATGAGAAGAGGAAGAGGACAGAAAACTGAGAAGAGAAACTGTCTCTTTTTACAACTTGTACTTCCTTCCAAGCTGTTTTTGTTGTGTTAACCTGCATCTCACCTGTGCTTTCTTATTGTTGGACTAATCCCAGATATCCCACAGCTCATGGCACAATCAGCTAAGTCTGACATTGTTTATAAAGTTCACCTGTTTAGCAAGGTCTAGACTGCAGTTCTTCACTTTGTCCCTTATTGAATGTCCACAATCCCATGGCAACTGTTTAGAAACAGGTTAGGGTGGGTTTTCCACCTCAGAAAAACAAATGTATGGAATGAGGATAAGCTGAGGGTGTGGGATTACAGCGTCTGGTCAAAGAGACCACAGGGAGAGTGCACATTCAGGCGAGGAAAAACAGGCACCAACCAGTTTAATCTGATCACATTCTAGAACTTTTATTCATTTTTAATCTCATATGAATCCACTATGTCCGTGGAGTTTAAATGGCTCAATGTAAAAAGCTAAAAAGTTACAAACAGCGCATACCATTAAGCATTAAGTTGTGAGGAAATCCTGCCACCAGACGCAGGGCCGATACGGCCTAAAATGTATATCACAAAAGACAAAATGTGTGATTACTATATAATTAATTATATGACTGACACATTTTCTTCATGACTGTGCCCCTTACCCGATTAGTGCAAACTTGTTTCAGGACTCTAATTACTTGTATTTTCAGGCATCAGGGGGAGCTGTTGCATGTTTGCAAAATTAAGAGTTTAATTTCATCCAAAGAGCAAATAACAACATTCCATGAGCAATATGACCCTGCCCTGTACCACACACCAAGGATCACTACAAAACACTCTCTGCGATTTCCCTCTAACAAGGGGAATTTACCAACTCAAAAAGTAATAATAACCGACATTGTCAGAAACTGTTTTATTAATTTCATTAAAAGTATGTAAACTTCTGGTGATCCAGTCAGTTGATATGATGGAATTTTTTTTTAACTAATGCCTCATTAATGCTCTTAAATGTATTGTAGCACACACTGCTGTGTTTAAGCTGTAATTTTCATTATTACATTAAGTAAGCTTTTATTTTCTTCTGTCCCACAGTTGTGGTGTCCCACTTTCCTGGGTGTATTAGCTGAGTGCGCGGCAGTGTATGGATGAGGAGAGAGAGGCTTAATGTACAGGCCACATCAGGAACAGCACACAGTTGGCAGAGCTGTGCTCACTGCTACCTATTGTAGTCTGTCACTGTCCTGATCCAGGATTAACTATCAAACAAGCCCTAATGCAGGTTACCAGGGTTTGGGAACAGTTCACTGAAGCAATCAGTTGATTAATTTCAAACAGTTTCCCTTGTCAGCCAAAGGAATAATAGTTTTTGTTTTATCTCTGAAGTCCCCTGCCCCTTTTTAATCAGCAAATTAAGCATAAATCAGGTTAGAGCTGTATTTACCAGGGCCTATGCAGTTGACGGAGGCTAACAGTGATTACAGGTCAGGCCTGTAACCAACCTTACACATGCATTTGCAGACAAACACAAACTTTCCTTTCCTCAGTGATAAAACAACTACAGGACACACACATTAAAGTGTGCATCAAAATGTTATCTTCCTCAGTATGAAACTATTTTTTGTCTAATGTCTGTGCTTGTCCAATATGCAATGCATCATTATGCAGTTTTACATAGTGAGCAAATAATTTGGCGTTGTGGCTCTGACATATGATTTAGCACACTATATTTTTCTTTGCTACCTCATAAATCTGTTCCCAGGAACAGTGCAGCAAAGTCCAGTTCTTTTAATATTCCGTCTTCCTCAGAGTCGCCTGCGCTGACTCCTGTGAGACAGGCAGGTGAAGAGGTCCTTGTGCGCCTAATGAATGAATAAGGACGTGTCTGTGCTCTGATTGGCTAATGAAACATGACTCTAGCACCAACAAGTGCCATCATCAGTGTAAGTGGCAGCCTCTCCGTCTGGACTCTCTATGTTGAGACCATTTTATCTGCTCTTCTAAAATCTCCCAACCTCCTGTTCAAAACAAAACACAACAAAATAAATTCATCTGTTGAATGATTTTGTGTGTTGTGCAACGTCAAACAATTTGCCTGATTACTTTCAATTGATTTGGCATTACAGTTAAAGCCTCTATCCGCGCAGCTCTTTGGAAACACTTTGTTGTGTCTCTGTGTGGCCGGCGGAGTAATTTCTTCAATGTGCAGCTGAGCCAGCTTACCGACAAAGATAAAACCTACAATGCAGCTAAACCCTGAAAGGCCGAAGACTAGGCTACACACGGGCTAAGTCGACTGCAGGGGCTCCATGGGATTTGCCTGTATCAACATTTTGGACGGCAGTGTGTCACAAAACAAAGTTGTTTGGTGTTAGGAAGATCTGCAATTATTCCATTTGAGCATACAAATAAAACATGTATGCACATACGAACTTTACCAGTACATGGAGTCATCGTTTTCTATCTTTCAAGAAAGCCACAATCCACAGGTGATATTTCTTTGACCTACCTGACTGTTGATGTCCGCTTTGTGTTCCAGTAACACCGACACCAGTTCTTTGTGTCCTCTGTCACAGGCCCAGTGCAGAAGTGCCCGGCCCTGGATCCACAGACATTATGGATTAATATAGAAATGTACCTTTCTGTATTGTTTTGTCTGGTACAGTATTATATTTTATCAAACAAACATTCCCAACATAAGACAAATGAGAAAGCTCTGGTTAAGGGCCAAAAGGTTAACTCCAGCCCATTTAAACTTGCCTCAGAAGGGTGATTGATGAAACACTGTCCCAAACCAGGAGCAGCCTCTGATCAGTGAACCACCACCAGTCTCTCAGACACACTGTGGTCCTGAGCTCCAAGATCCTTTTTCAAATAAAACCATGTAAGCTCATTTTTCAGTGAGGCCAATTAGGTAAAGCAAACTGCCCCAGTCCAACTCTGTTGCTTAAATCATATTGATCACAGTGGCTGCATGTTAAAATGGATCTCTTAAGCCAGGCTAGAATACCAATCAGATGCTCTCTGGCTCTCAGCTCAGGTGTGCGGCTGCTGGCTCCTGACAACATGAATTCATATTTCAAACAGCTTTGAATGGGACTTTAACTACAGTCCAACCACAATTCAAATTGAAAGGCATTTAGATGTATAACTATATAACTATAAGGCTCTTATTTCATATACCGGTAATTACTAAGACAACTGTAGGTTAAACTAAACTAAACAGACTACATAGCTAACTATGATTGTTGTTCCTTCAGTAGATGCATTCATTTTGCAAACGTTTTTCACTGGACCTCTTCCTTATTCCAGTTTCCTCTTAAAGTAAAATGACACTGACTCAAAATTCTACATTTTTACACTGCAGGAACTTATTGCAGGTCCTGGGCCTTTTATTAAAAAGTGTCCCAGAAACTACATAAAGATCTTACACTACGTAAATTGAATCTATTACAGTAAATAATATTCTGCCTTATTTCAATAGAATTATCTGGTGGCTTTTGCAGGCAGAATAATGTGGCCTCTGGTTTTATTACTAATGTAAAGTAAAACTTCACTAGTGCCCTCTGCTGATGCAAGGTTGAACTACATCCAGGATCACAAAAACAATGGCAGTGAAGAGACAAAGCTCTCAGGCTCTGGACCATCTGGCTCCGGACTGGGATTCGGCAGACGATTTCAGTTTATCTGGAGAAGGGTGCGATGAAAGAGGCAGAGAACCAGACATTTGGTTCGACTGATAATGAATCAGGAGAGATGAATGAATCTCAGGGTCAATTCTAAAACCACACCAGAATGTTAATAGCTGTTCGCACAAATTACACATCCAGGCCTGAGCAGTGGTCCTATGTTATAGAATATATTACATAACACGCTGAAGAAGCTGCATAAATTTTGCAGCTTGACCTGTATTTTTCTGTGAAACAGGTCAGAGCAGGGCAGGACTCACAGCAGATGCACATTCAATGCCTTTCTGGGAAGCATTAGGAGCAGAACATTCATACATAACAAACAGTGTGCCCTTGAGTGAAAGGTTAATTTTCCCTCACTGGCACAGTGCCTCCAGGTTCCCACTGTCACTGTTAAATACACCCCGGCTACACAGAATCTAAACTGTGACTGCTGCACTATATTGTGCAGGTGCTGTGCTGTTATGTTACCTCTTCATCTTTTGTATTGACGTCCATGTTCTGTATGCTCAGAGCCTGGTTGATTCGGTCAATATTATTTTCCCTGCAGTAGTCGAAGATGTTCTTATCTTCTTCCCTGGAAAAAAAGCAGAAGAATAAATCAAAAAAACCCTGCTTGTGCTAAACTTACCATTTTCTATCAATGTGACTTTTAACCATTGTTTGTTTTTAGCTGGATTGTATAAAATGTTGTAAGAGCATTTACAAATAGATCTAAAACATACATCTAATGACTAAGTCTCTGAAGTGTGTGTTTCATAGGCCAGCAGCTGCGGCACGTGCCACATCTCTGGGGAACACTGGTATCACACAGACAGAGATTTTATCTGATGCCTCTAATAACCTCATGCCACTGGGGACCGGCAACAGCGTGGGTGCTGCAAAGGTGCAGGGGCAGCGGACTAAGGTGTAACCACAAGAAAAGGGGGCCAAATCTCATTTGGAGCTTTACGCCTTCCCCACCCTCTCACGTGCACCAGCCGTTCTGATTAATAGAATATAGTGCTGTATTGTCTGACAGAAGCCCCTCGTACTCGCCATGGCCACACCACTCCCACACAGTAAGTCTGTCATCCTCAAGGACAAAACCCTCCATTTCTGTCCCAAATCCCCACTCTTCCAGAAAAACCTAACCCTCACAATATAGTTTGATTTAGGATAGTATGAAAATTTATGCATGAGAAATAAAGTAAAAACAAACAAACCTTGTGAGTAGCTTGAACAATGCCAGAAAGAAAAGTTAATTATCGTTGTACATTAATTATCACACTAATAAATACTGAAGGACACCTTTATTCAACATCCTTCTGATACCACTACAAACACCCCCTCATATGCAGGAAACTCTTAATAATTCTGTATAATTCCACATTCCACAAATGACTTAAAAAACAAATTACGGTAGTAGGACGTCCAATTTTAAGTATTGATACAAGTACTGAGGAGGGGATGTTTTAGTGTGACACCAACAAGACACAGACAAAGAAAAGTTTTGTTTCCATTTGTTCTTTAATGAACCTCTGGCTTTCATCTACCCTCTCTTTCTCCAAGTTCACTCAATCCCCCTCTTCCTGCCATATCCTCATCAGCCTGTGATGAATTATGAATAACTCATTACACTTTTATTACTTCTAGGTTATGTATGAGTACGTTCATTTACATACGCCTGATTACCAGCACTATGTTTATTCATGAGTCCAGGAGTTGGACCACACCCACTTCCTTGTCTGATGGCCACATTGACCCCAAGTGTCCCTGATATGTGGCTGCCATCCGTCTCCGCCAACAACTAATCAATAGGCTAGCTCATCCGTCTTTCATTGATGGTGGGATTGAGCTGGCCTCACTTGTGTCAAACATTACTGCATGTATGGTGTTGTACAATATGTAAAATAAGTATTAAAAGCACATCCATTATTTAATACCATGATGTAGAAAAGCAGGTCCAAACAAAATGGTCTTAACAACAATAAATGCTTAATAAAAGTCCTACAAACAATATTGCATCAACTCTTTGCCGCATTGCATGCTGGGAAGGTCACAGGCTACTCTGTCATCATCACAGTGGTGGCACAAAGAGTTCAGTGTGTTTCTGAATGTGTGTGTTTTCTTTGTGTGTGTGCGAAGGTGTAATGGACAAACACGTGTGCGTCCAGTCTGGTGTACTGGCAGATATGTCCTTCATCCATCAGACTAAACTGGCCACAGTGCTGGAGAACGTTCATCTACCTGACCTGAGCTCCACTGATCAACACCACCGCCACACCATCCATCACAAGCGCATGAGCAGAGCCAAAGGCCCACACAATCTGTCATCACACCCCTATAGGACCCTGGTCTGCACCATCCACATGGAGATACCTAGAACAATGAGAACAACGGCAAAGAGCCTGGAAAACTCAACTGTTGATCAAGAAACGTGTTTAGGTTGGACAGAGAACTTTAGAGGTTGAATTCGAGCCGCTCCAACCATCTGATCAGCTCATTTTAGAGATATTGATAATAAATCTCCCATTTGTCAATACTAGTTACACAGAGACACATTTGGAAATCAAGATCTGGAATAAGAAATGCAATTAACTCTCAGATTGGTTAACAGGTGCTTGGCTGTTTAATATGGAACTCGTCTGTGTGTAAGAGAGAAAGAGGAAAATTGAAATGCAGCAGAGCAGTGAGTGTGACAGTTCAGGCAGGTTATGTCCTGAATTGAATCCAGCCGTAGTAATGTAAAGCAGCATGAGTATGTTTATATGTGCGTATGGCAAAAGGAGTGTGTACGTGCCATGGTAATGACTTTCTTTTTGCAAGTTTCCCTTAAGAGTAGGATAGCATAGCTATGAGAGATCATCATGGAGCACAACCTTCTGGGAATCTGCTCCACTTTTCCCACTCTGCTTCACCCCACGCACCTTTTTCACCCTGAAACTATCCCCGAATCGTAACGTAATTAAAAAGGGGTTTTCTGGCTGTCTCTTCTCAATAGTGTGCATACTAATCATATACAGGCATTTAGGGGCAAAACCTGCAGGATTCACACATCTCATTTTCCTCTCCAAAAGAGCTCTTTATATTGAAATGATGATGAGCTTTTTAAGCTTGAGTAAGTCTGCCAGGAAAGACTAAATGGAGAATATATTTCATTAACATAAATCAGAAGTGTATGACGTCTACAGGCCCTTACAGCATTTACGGTCTGTTGAAGATAATCATATACAGGACCTAAACTGGGGGTTAACAAGCTTCTGGGTTGACCTATGCATTTTAATGTCTTTAATAAAAAAAAATTAAAAAGAGTTTACTCAGAATTAACCAAGTATCATTTTTAGAGTTTTTTTGTGTGTTACCTTATTGTCTCCTCCTGATATAGCGAGCTGACCGCTGCTCCTCCAAAGCCTGTTCTCCGTTCTGCTCCTCTTCTTTCCTGTCAAAGTAACACTGTACTTTACGATTTACAGGAATTGACTTTTCAATGGCTAAAAGTTAATACTTCAACAGAAACAGTTGATGTGAGAGTTGTCCCAGAATTTAGTAGTGTACAGTAATGCAAATAACTAAATAATGGTAGTAGTTAATAGTTGTGTTGTGTAAGTAGATATTTACAGTCTACCTTTAGTACACCTTTAGATGAGCACTAAAGGTAGAAAAAAAACATGTCTTTTTGTCTTAGACATGATCTCACTGTTGATAAATGACCAGCAACACACAAAGGCACAACAGAAAATTAAAGTGCTCTAATTTGTGACCCAGGTTAATCTTCAGTATCATTTTTCATACAGTATCATAAATTAGAACTGCATAAAACGTTTTGTTTAGCCCAACTTCATTACTGGTCTATTGTTTGTAGGCCAACCTTGACTCACAAAGAAACCCACACAAATCAGATTTCTGGAAAAAGGAAGAGTGGAGGAGAACATGACAAAGAAAGCAAAACAACTATGCATGCACTTTTGGGACAACCTAATTCACTTCTGAAACCCAGAATATTCGCTGATGCACTGGCGCAGCTCCTCCACTATAATACAATATAGAGTCTCCTTAACAATTGTGGTGGGAGCAGAGGTCAAATTCTACCCATTATTCTGTCCTCTGTCTCTGTCTATGCACTTATACTTACAACATTTAACTGTGTGTTCAGAAGAATGGCTGCTGCTATGTCATAGTGCTTTGTTAACACTAACACAATTAGCTTCTTTTCAGGGGCATTTGTGCTATTGTGGCCCAGTGGACTCCTGAGCAGCGCTGTAGAGCAATGCAGGACGGTCTATAAGTAATATACCATAGAAATGAGGACATGTCAGTTTGACACTACAAAGACAGTGATGTCTGTATTAACAAATTAACAAAAATAAATAAATAACAGCTACATAGCAGGAACAGAAAGAGTGAATTATTAATAGTTACAAATTGTTGTCAAAAATAAGAAAGCGCGAGTGCGATTGTTAATGGTAAAAATGCTGAACTGGAAACTGAAAATTCTATTTGTCAAGAGGGTGATTTTTCACTTAACCACCACTTACACCAAACAAATTAATATGTTCTGATTACTCTGGTTGGACTATGCATTTTAGGCACTTAAAGGCGATGGTTTGGAAATATTTCTTATGCTTGTTGTATGGCATAGTGCATTGTATGTCACAAATATCATATTGTCTGTTTTATTGTTGCTGTAATAAAATTTCCCCTTATTGTCTGTATTTATGAATCCTTACCCTGCCCAGGGACTACATGTGAAAAAAATGAACAATTGTGCTACAAATTCTTATATCTCCTGTTCAGGTGGTGTATTATGCCCATTTCCCTGCCTTATTAGGTGAATAAACTAAACTATGTGACATTGAAGTTAGAAGTCCTCTTCAAGAACTACTAGTCACTTTATGTAAAAGCAGATGCAGTGACTACCATAATACAAACTAGTTACACAGTAACTGAACACAGTTAGATACTAATTTTTAACTCAAGGCATTGCTTGAATTGTTCCTCTTTTGACTTATTCATTGTTTTATGTTGCACCGAATCACCAAGACAAATTCCTATGTTTCATTGACAATGCCAATAAACCCTTTCTGATTCAGATTCTGCTGTAAATTAGCAAGAACTAGATATTATTGCAACACTGACATCTACTGGAAAACTCTCAGTATTGCAGGCTTGATTTTGGCAGCTGTGCCAAACATAGAGATACATTAGAAAAAGCTAAAAAAAATAAATGAGCTGTGGAGCAATCCAATGAACTGCTGGGTCACTAATGGTAAATACACATTGATCTATAGTCAGAATAGTTTTAATTAACACCAAGTGTATAGCATAGTATAGTATTTTAGCCTCTTAAAATTGCCATTGGCTTAACATTAGGCTGTTGGCATGTGACAACACAATCCTAAGCATTATTGATTGATAATGAGAACAAATGTAAATCATATGTTTTTAGAATTGAAATGTAAACTGACCAGGAAGGGTATTTATTTAATCCTTTATGAATACCTTATGTTTGAGATTTTAAGGATAATTGGTGGTTAATCAAAGGTTACAGCCACACTATGAAACTTTTTAGCCACAAAATAGACTAAAATAAAAGCATGTTGTTTTTTGTTTTCATTTTGGATGTTTTTATTGCACTGAAAACATACCAAAAAATGTTCAGAACTATGGATTTGACTTTCTTTTTCCATGTGATCATGCAGGTGAGGTTCCCCCTCCAGAAATCTACATGCTGTTGCTTTAAATTATACTGTGAGTATTATTTATAAAAATGCAATAAACTATCTAGTCAGTTGGCCTTTATTACCTTAGAGCTGCCTTCAGGATCCAGCCCATTCACCAGGGAAATGTATTCCTGCATAGCCTGCTCAGCATCCATGTCCCCAAGCTGTTTCCACGCTTGCCTAAAGAAATGTAGTTCATATTAAGAGTACACCGTCTATGAATAGTATACAATGAATCATGAGATGTATCTTTAATTAGGAAAATAAACAAAATATTCAAACCATTTTCTCTGTCCTTCAAAGTCAAAGAAGCCAGGTTTAGAAGTATTGCATTTGCCCACTTTGACCTGAGGATAAAGTATAAAAATACACTGCATATTATTGTATTATTAATGTGGTGGAGTTTCATCAGAAACAAGGACCAATGAGACAGAAACATCTAATGGAGGGTGACCAGATTTACAAAATTAAAAACCCGGTAAAAATATAAAAGTAATATGCTGTAGCGTTATACAATCTGACTGCATTTTTGTGTTCGGGTCATTTTCAATCACAGTGTTCGCTCTTCCTCTATCAACTGAGATTTGGACATGTCATTTCCCAATGGTTTTGGATAAATCTGCCCGGTACATGGGACACCAGGCTCAAAAGTGGCACAGTCCCACAAGGACTCAGTAAAGTGACATTTAGGCCCTGTTGTGGATCATCTTTGGTCCATTCACGAGTTGTCCTAGACTTGAACCTCAAACAAGGCATTAACAGGTAGATTTTAGCACCTTTCTGATGCATTGTTAACATCTGACTTGTCTGAGTATTGTTATTATTATAACCATGGTATTATAGTTATAATAAGCATTCATTTTTGTCAATATGGCCCAGCCCTGCTCGTGTTTGACACAGACACAGCTAAAACCCTTCACCTGTTTGTAGCGCGCGTACAGGTACAGCAGCTGATCTCTGCTCGCAGTCTGGACCAGACCCCCGACCCGACCCGCCGCAGACTCAAACTCCCGCTCCAGCTCTTCTCCCTCCAGTTGGTCCTCTCCCATCGCCGACGCGCTGCAGTCAAACTTGCCCAAGCCGAGGTCTGAGTCCGAGTCCGAGCCTGCTCCACCGAGTGGTTCCCCGGTGTCGGGCCGAGCTGGGTCCGTACCGGAGCCCGTCGCGGTGTCCGGGGAGGACGACGGCGACCCAGAAGCCATCGCTGTTGACAGTGTATATTCAGAACCTATAAAGGCCAAACTATGGTAAAAGCAGTAGCAAAAATCAAAGAAATGTTCGTAAAATAATAAAAAGACTGGTTTGTTTATAATCCTAGGCTCTTGGACTTGTTTCTGTTGTCGGTCCGTTTAATAAAATATCTCGAGTGAAACACTCAGCGAGTGAAGTAGTTCCGCTTGACATTTTGACCCACTAGCTTGTAACCTTTATAGTTATAGTATAGTATTCATTACTTAAATACACATAAAAATATGATACTCGCGACATTACTATAGACTGTCCGTTTGTTGGACTGCCGATACCATAAACGTATATATATATAATTTTTTTTAACGTGTTTTTGTTTTTCTCTTGCACTTAACAAAAACAAAACGTGTAGGCACTCATTTAGACGCATTCATTTTCTCCACCAACAAATTGCTTTGCTAATTAATTTGTATTGCACTTTCAAAAGAATGACTTATTTTTGACTCGCAGTTAGCAGATTTCAACCAGCAGATAGCGTAGCGTAGCCCGTTTATCTACGCCGACGTAACTGATCTTGGAGTTTGTTTTAAGAGTCTTTAATGTCCTGCTTTGAAGTTCTTAACACGTTTTAAAATTGTGGCAGCTGGAACAGTGAACACTAAAGAAGAAGAAGAAGATGATGATGAAGAAGAAGAAGAAGAAGAATTGTTTACATTCCTTTTGAGTCGTAATCGCGTGACTTTGCCTCTAGACCCTATAACACATTTGCATGGATCTGTAGTGAAAACTAGTCACACAGAACTAGTCGCACAAGTTCCAGTTGCGCACAGGCGCGTGGATTTGCATCGGGCTCTTCTGACATGCTTTCACTTTCGTACCAGGTCCTAACACCGCCCGATGCCACTGCGCGCACTGCTGCTGACGCAACCACGCAGCCGAGAGTCAACGCGATGGCGGAGCGCACTGTCCCCAGTCCTGCCCACGGAGGGACGGGACAAAGTCTCTGAGACGACACCTGTGAGAGAGAGAGAGAGCAACCTGCCCTCGCCGTTCCCCTGATGTGAAACCTGCGAGGCGTTGTGGAATGAAACCAACCCCGAGTGCGCTCCCTGGGACGGACCAGAAGTGGAATAAACACAGCCGGAGTTGAACCCGCAAGTTCACTGAGGTATTAAAAGTCGCATTGACGCAAAGGGACCGCCGCTCCCGGATTTAACGGAGCTCAGAGGACTTTTTATTCTTGCAAGATGAAGTTCGCAGAGCATCTTTCGTCACATATCACACCGGAGTGGAGGAAGCAGTACCTTCAATATGAGGTAAAGTTATTTGTGGAGCTATTACTCCGTTATAATTGAAATACTGAGCAGAGAGTGCCGTGGATTCAGCCAAGGCGTTCATATACTGTTTTTGAGTTTAGGGTGAATGAGAGAAGACAAAAAATCATAATCGAAGTTGTAGCATCATATTTGAATGAACTGTAAGTCACTCCAGAGAGCTATCAACAGAAAAGAAGAGATGCCCCATTGTTTATGGGGGATTGACTGCGGTATTGAGCCACAGGGAGCGTTCACGTTTTATTACTGTTTTCTGAGTTAAACACTACTGTCTTCACCTTTCTTCCATAACTATCTGTGGGAAGATTTGATTTTTAAATAATTGATTCTTACTGCTCACCTAACGATATTTAACAGCACTAATATTCGAAAAAAAATAAGAATAATACTAAAATATATAGATATGTGCATGTATTTTTATTTTTAAACTTCGAGGCTGTGGGGGGCATTTTTTATTGGTTTATGTAGATAATGAAAGCTTAATATTTAATACATTTATGATATTAAAGTTTGAAAACCATTCTGATCCCCAGAATTCCCCAGAATAAGAATACCTCCAATGCATCACATTATTTTCATTAGAAAGGACTGTACAATTATCTTGATTTAATTTAAACGTCTTATGTGTATTATGTCACATTCCTTAGAAATGTATCAGCATGTATTTATTTGCTAGTTCAAATAATAGGTCTGTCTTTTCGCTGCAGACGGATTTGCCCAAATGATTTTGCATGGCTCGCTTTAGGATTACTATTGGCCAAGTGCACACATGGTCTTTGTTGAAAGTATTTTATTTTCACACCACATTTCGGGCTCAGTGTAAGAGCTTTAAAGAAGACAGAGATGACAGGACGACTGCTCTATTCCATTTAGCTTTATGAATTATAGACAAAGACTTCAGCACCACTGCAGGGCCAACACAACCTCCTTTTAACTGCTCCTTCTGGAAACAACTTTATTTATTTACACATACTCATGTATATTACGCACTAGAACGCTATTGAAATATTCAGATAAACATTTGTCATTTTTGTTTATAACTTTATTTTTGGAAGGTTAAAATCATGTTTTCTATTGTAGACCCTAACGCCTCTAAGTCTTGCAAACAGACGCATGGCCATACCAGCCATTTTACCTCTGCTCGGTCCTGTGTGACCTGAGATGGACGATAATGTCTGTTTTTGGCTTCGGATTGTGTCAAATAAAAATAAAGAAAAACAACTTAAAATGAATAATGACAATGAATTATAATGTACTCTAGATGTTCCTGTGAAGAATTTTTCACAATTATTTTAACATTTTAGTGGGTGTCTGCTCTGCCCGCCATAAACACTCTTGAGTGGGTGGCGCTAAAAGAACATGAATGTCTTTATAATGTTTTATACATTGCTGTCTGCCATATTCCGTTGGCACCTTATGGATAGTGTCAAATACTCTTCTAATTATTTTACTCACAATTATATCACAATTCTTGAACTTATATCTTAGCTGAAACACTGTCTTTGTAAATGTGTTAGTAGTTTGGAGAAGAAAATTGCGCAAATTAGTGAAGCACCTCATTACAGGGATGCATTGACAGCCGATTGAGTGATCAGGTGGGTTCTTTATCCTGTGGGATGTCGGTATAAGGTTCTATGCTAAACAGGTACTTTGTATGGACAAGTGCATGTTCTGCTCCATCACTGTCCCTGATGGACAGGTTTTGCTCAGTGGACAAGGAACTCCACTCTACACCAAATGTAATAGATTATATTCATCACAAATCTGTCACATTCATGCACAAAGTGGTTTTCTGTGAAAATATCATAGATTGTATTACATTGTTCAACAGGTTCCTGTTGTATAACACAGGTATAAGGGCTGTAGTTGCAGGTGCGTGGGTGGTCACCGCTGCAGTCTAATTACAGTTCACATGGAGTAAGTGAGAAAAGGTTCAACTTCTTCAAAATATGTATAATGTTCAAATACGAGATACATATTATCTTTTTACACTGTTACCTTTTGTTTGTTTGTGAAAGCACAGCCTGCTCTGTGAAGTATATAGTGTGTACTATACACAGCATATGACAATAACATGAATATTAACAGTATGAACCTGATGTATGCCACTGGCCGTGCACAGCCACCACTGAGAGCCCCCGTCTTTATTCTGGCATAGTCCTCCTGTTCCTCGGCGCACCGTTCCTCCCCCACCAGGAGGACATCTGGTCCCAGCCCTGCCCTCCACTCTCCTCCTCCTCACTCCATCCCCACCTCTCAGCTCTGCACACACTCAGACACACAGCTCAAGTGATCCACCATAGGCTTTCATTTAGACCCACAGATCTCTTTAGATCAATAATGTATTCTTTGAGATCCTTTCAAGCTGAAGATAAGAGTCTCGAGTATCCCTTACTGAATGATTTGACTGTTCAGTAGAGTCTCATCAAGCATCTCTTGTTATTTAATGCTCATGCTTCATTTACTTGACTTATAATCTTCGGGACACTTTGCGGTAAATCTTGCATTTTTGACATGTGTTGTTTTACTGTGCCGTGCACACACAGGTCAGTGGCAGCATCATAACCACTCATCTCTTATTAGACCGGGCTCACTGTGGTGATTATGCCGAGTGTGCAGGTTTATCACATTTCCCCAAAGACCTGCCTTTCCTCATTTCCCATCAAACGCATCACCATGGCGATGGTTTCACCTTAACAACACCTCTCTCTTTTAATGTCAGTTTCCCAAACACTGAGTGAAGCAAACTCATTTGGGATTATGTCTCTACCCCGGTTTTAAGTAAATATGCATGTTTAAACAGCTGAATACCTGTTGTTTGGTAATTGCTCTCCAGTGAATTTTGGTTCTGTGCTACAAACGCAGATGGTGGTGCTGACTTTGCTCTAACCAATTTGATGTCTCCTAGTTCTGGGCCACTTTGATGAATTTGCATACTGCACATAATTGAATGTTCCTAATTGGTCACATTTAAATGGGCATTTGTTTTTATTTCCCTTCAGGCATTCAAGGATATGCTGTACGCTGCCCAGGACCAAGCTCCCTCCATAGAAGGTAAGGAGACAGTGTCTGTATAAACAAACCCCGGCGCATAGGCAGACATGCTCTCATAGTCTTGAGCCTGTTTGGGATCCATCGAAATAACAGCCATTCATCTGTTAAAAATAGGCTCAGATTATGACCAACACACTGACCTTTATTACGCAATATCTGACCCGAATGAGGTCTATAACTGGAACACAGTCTTGGTCCCACGTGTTAAGTGTGAAGTAACATGTATTAGACTTACATGTTGAAGTCAGGTTTGATGAGAGTCATGGTGCTGTTATATTATGTGCTTATAATTAAAAAAAAAGGCTGTGAAAGATGTGAATTCAAAGAGCTAGGGATGTCAACTTGGTCAAGATAATTTGATTTATCGATAATGGTGACAAGTCAGGTCACAATATAATCACAAGAACTTAAAGTAAAAATAATCGTGATGATTTTGGAAGCAAAAGAAGTCATTTAAATTCAGTCTATACTCCAACTCCATGTCATATTAACTCTATTTTATCATTCAGAAGGTTTGATTTCATGTCACAGACTTGAGGAATGGTGACACTTTAGACAGTGTAAAAGGAAGGGAATTAAAACCGTGACGTTTCTTCACACACTAAACACTCCAGTGTGATATATCATCCCTACATAGATAGTGTTAATTTGATCGTCTGGCTGTCATGTGTTCAGTACAGTTCTGAGTGTATATTGTGTGCCGTCTAGACAACACAGCACTACATATTTGTATGGGTCCATTGAGGTCGTTGGTTGTGTGCTTATGAGTTGATGATAAATCACCTTGTGTCCGAACTCTGAGCTTTACTCATGGGTGACTGCTCTGCGCCTGTCGGTCTCTCTGTAGATGTAGGTGAGGACATGTTATGGATATAGACGGGGCCAATCAATCAACCAAACATCAAGCATCATTCATTAAGATGACAGTTATGAAGGCGATCACTAGGGCGTAATTACATTTTTGAAACAGCATTTGACCGGGAACTGGTTGATCTTACAGTTCAGAAGTAGATCAATTTAAAACATGCTGTTGGTGGAGTATGCAGTGATGAAATTCCTGTGTTTTAACCTGTTTGTTTTATAACTTTATGTTTATTGTGATTTAATACCATTTCATAAGCGCATAAATATATTCAGCATTGTTATCTGAACGTGAAGGTTTCAGTGACTCCCATCGATATAGGTTAAAGACAGAAAAGTGTTATTGAGGCGCTGATGAGATTTTGTTGACCTTTCATAAAGGAAACCAGATTTTCCGGTACAATGAAATGTGCTTACTGCAGCAGTTTTCCTGATTGAACTTGCAATCTGTTGAGTATGTTTTGTGTATGTGTCCTCGCTGGAATTGAACAAACTGGAGATTTTCTTTTCATCACACTTAGACATATCACACTTTTGTCTGCTTTATAGTTTTAATATAGTATACAACACCTTTGGATCAATCATGATTTTTATGTTTGGAAAAAAAAAGATACTCAAAGTTTATTCCCCTTTACAATTTAAACGTTTTCCCCATCTTGATCTGAGGAATAAGTATATATTTAAAGAAGATTTTTCACTTCTGTTTCTAATCTGTGTTTCTATGCATAATGTGCTGCAACACCAGAATTTCCCCACTGTGGGACAAGTAAAGGTTCTCTTATCTTATCTTGATCTTATCTTGATGTTGTTCAGAGTGTGGTTATATTTTACATTTAGTGCTCTTATAATTATATCTTCAGGTCTTTTTTATATTGGTAAAGTATAAGGTTTCTTGTCAGTAAAAGTTTGATTTTGTTCACTAACTCTCACCTCTCTCTCTTGAATTCCTGCTGTTTCCGACCTGGAGTTGTGAATGCCAATTTAGTGCCTTTTACATTTGGCCCTTTGGTGATTAGTGAGCAGTAATTCCAAAATTCTTCGCGTTCAAATCTCTTGTTCTGGTGAAGGTGACATCAAAACACAAGAACTCTACTATAAGCCACCGTCCTCAACAGGCAAACAGCTGGTTGAATCTGTGGACCTCCTGTTGCAGCCATTAGAGTGAGTTATGCCACAGACTAATTCAATTAAAGCTGCATAGGATTACAGGGACAAACAATGGGCACGTATTAAAGACGACTGCGGATGTGGAGGCCTTGCATGCTTTAACATTGCAAGCAAATGAATTGGATTGTTGATGTGGGTCATTCATTGTTTTGGTTTATTTGTTCTACCCTTCATCTGTGTCTTTGGTAAACGTGTTTTTGTGATGTCGGTGTAATCCCTCATTCGTCCAGGCGTGTTCCATAGTAGAAAAAGCTTCAGCTGTAGTCATCTGGACTCAGTTTGAAAAAATAGACGTTTCGACTCTCATCCAAGAGTCATTGTCAATAACAGAATTTAGGTCGAGAACTCCGATATTAATACTGTTCTGTGGTAAGGCTCCTCCCAATGGGCGGGTCTTACCACAGAACAGTATTAATATCGGAGTTCTCGACCTAAATTCTGTTATTGACAATGACTCTTGGATGAGAGTCGAAACGTCTATTTTTTCAAACTGAGTCCAGATGACTACAGCTGAAGCTTTTTCTACTGTGTTTTTGTGATGCTATTGGGAGAGGCGGGGCTGAAGGGGGCTGGGTGAAGATGGCTGCGATTGCACTTTTACCATTCATACGAAGAAAGGAGGGCGGAGCCTCTCCAAATGCACTGTACAGAGATTTTCCTTTTAACTTATAGCAGACGATAGAACCGGAAGAGAGTGGTCATTGATAAAGGGGCGACTCCTCGTGTTACATAGTAGTCCTTCTTGATTTTGTATTTCTTGGCTCTCACATGATCCCTACAGGGCTATGCCAAATCAATAATGATAAAAATATCTTGGCTGTGCAGTGCTGTTGGGCAATGCTTTTTCCATTTTATAAAATCACTTGTAATCGTATCCTTTGTGTCCTAAGCTATTTACAAAAAAATGTTTTGGGGGATTGAAAATTACATTCCATTCCATTGCAAGACATTGTAAACAAAAACAGGTACAGATTGTTCTGTTTCTGTTAACAATTTTGTGAAGCCGTCTCAAGCAGCTATTATTTCAAAACAGCTGAAACAGTCACATTCTGAATCACTAATAGTAAAAAAAAAACGATGATTATTGAATACATCCAATTGTTTATTTTTGATGTGAAAAATGTCAGCATAAATAACTAGCCTAAAATTACTTACTACCTCAGCCACTTATGACGGCCACCATTTTATGTGTTTTTGCAGTTGACTGTCATTAGAGCCTCGCTGAATGCTCACACCACTTTCAGACTGTGCTCATTGTCATTCTGCTGGTGTATATGACGGAACAGCTGCTTATTATTGCAGGAGTTTGTCCCAGTTGGAGTCTGTACACTCCTTCTGTGATTGCTGTCATTTTCTTGCTTTGTGCTTGGGTGAGAGTTTGCCATTTTATTTTTGCAATTCAAGCATAATATTTATTTAGTATTTTACACTAGTTAAAATACAATTTATTATATTAAATATTAACCTTAATATGTGTTACTTCCTGCTTATTTTATAGTGTATTATGTCAAGGCTGGACACAAAGAGTCAGCCGTCCAGTAGCTGCTGCAGAATAGTGCTGTCAGTAACAAATGTATTTTAAAAATCTCAATGTACTTATTTGATATATGTAAAATAATCCTTTGACTAGTTGACTAATCGAAAAAATAATCACTGACTAGACAACAAGTCAACAAAATATTTTATATATTTTAAATAAATACTTTTAAAATATATTTTTATCAAATAAAGTTTGAAATGTAGTGATGGAGAATATTTACAAATAAAGTATATTGTTTATGCAAATTAGATATAGTTTATTATTTTTTGACAATTTGATTGAAAGATTGAATATAATGCCTTTTTATAAGAGTTTGATAGTGCCGATTACAATGATCAAAATACAACTACAATTATTTTTACAGTTGTCCCAATTAGCCAGTTTATCGTAGCAGTCCTCCAGCAGCATCGACAGGCTCAGTACCTGACGTAGCAAAGAGATTGAGAGATTGACGTGTGCTACACATAGAGGGGGCCGGAGCAGCACAGCGGCCGGGGTCTCCCACCCGTTTGCATTATTGATGGCTTTTCGACAGCGCTGCTGTCTTTGGCTCCTGCACTAATTGTACAGGTCATTGTGGGGGTTGGTTCTCCCTCCCTACATTTACATTAAGAAATACCCACTTTTTTTTAATTGTAGAGTGGCATGACCACATTGAAAATAACACGTTGTATCCTGTGCTTTGGGGGGTGTTTGAAGTTATTAGGAGGAGGGGTCTCAGGGTCAATCCAATAACGGGATATCTCTCTCAAGGTCACAGCCCGATCGAACTGAGATAATTTGTGATAAGATGATGCTGATTGCTAATTGGGTAAAGTAAGACGTTTGATGATATTTAGTGCAAAACTTAAACAATGAGTGAAACAGCTGTAAATATTTAAAAACAGACCGAATGAGATTTGGTCCGAGAGAGGGGATCCTTGAAGCAGCAGACAGACAAACAGAGCGTGTGGGAGGTCCCTGGGCTCATCTCCAAGGCATGTTGCCCTGCATTAGCACTGCAGCCATCCCGCAAGAGAAAGAGAAACCTTCAGAGATGAAAGTCTGCAATCCATACATCCATTATTCATTGCTGAATTAGATCTCGCTTGAATGAAAGGATGTGAAAGAGGAAGAGTGTGAGAACGGGAATGGTGTGGGTCAGTCATAAAGGGGAACGGCGTTTGTGAGTTTTAGAGATCAAGGAGTTCAAGTCAGGATTCACTAAAAATATGCAACTAAATGAGATGTTCATGGTTGGGATCGAGATTTGGTCATTTCTAATCATCAATGATCATGATTATTATTTATTTTATTATAATTTTAACCTAGGTGTACAGCCAATTTTCTAAATGCATGTGGTTTAATCAGTTTTTGTGCTATATGGCAATGATTAAAAACCTGCATTTAAAAAAATACTGTAAAGTCAGCCCTATTCCGGGTGATGTTATGGTTTTGGCATTTGCAAGTTTAAATCCTCGTCATACTTTTCTACATTCCCACCTTCATTACGTACAACTATTCGACTATTGTTTGATTTGTGAAGCTCTGTTATGCAACCGATTCCGTGCTTCATCAAAATAAATTGAATTGAATAAAAATAAGATACTCAAGGGAACTCTGGATTTTCACCTTGCAAAAACCAGAACATTCACTTTTTGAAACTCACACTGATAACATCATATTTTAAAAGTACACCATGCACACACTCTGCTCATTGGGATATTTTTAGATTTGGAGTATTTTGGAAGTGGGTATAATTTTCTTCTGGATACATTGCAGAAAAACAAGGACTGGAGGAAACAGAAGCAGCCTGTGAAATGGAGATGTAAAAGACTGAGTGCTGGTTGTTTATCTACAGTGCATTAGGGTGAAGGAGAGGGTAGGGGTGAGTGGAGGTCATTCTGCAGCTTACACAGTTATGAAACATCCAGATTGATCTATTTTGTGATCATCAACATATCTTTTTACGGTCTGGTGAGTGTGGCTTTAATTCTGGCCGTGACACGGGTGCACGGATCCTCAGAGCCTATGATTAAGTAGGCAGATAAGGTCTTTCATATTTGTTTTGCCTGCCTCACTGTTTGCCCTCATGTGCTCGTTGAAAATACAAAGCTGTCAAGGTCGTTAATAAGGAGACTAAAGAGAGTCTTCACATACAAAGCGGTGGACAATGGTGGAAGTATTCGAACAATGCCAAATTACATTTTTAAAAAGAAACAGGAAACAGCTGTGGATTCTTCCGATTTAAGTGACTTGTTAGCATTCGCAATAACCTTAATCTCACCTCTGCTGTTAGGCCAGTTATTGTTTTGAGTCTGCAATGAGAAGCCTATTAACGGCTCTGGCTGATGTCCAAACTGTCAGCTGCTTGGCTCAGCTCAAGCTCAGAGTCAAGTTACACGGCTTACACGATATGAAGTGAATTTGTTTAATTTGAATTACTGTTGGAAGCTTCTGAAATTAAATGTCACACATAATGTTTGTTATTGTAGGCATACTAGCCAACGGTGGGGCAGGAGTGTGGCTTGTGTGTTAGGTGTGATAGTGACCTACAGGCGCTAACCTGCTGTTATGCTGCCATATGCCACAATATGTTTGGACAATTGACATAAGCTATACAGTGAGTAAAAGAGTGGGGTATATTGTCTTTTCTCAATTGCTTTCTGCAAAAGTGGTTGGTTAAAACAATAAAAATCAGGTAATGTCATGTTTGGAAAGAATTCTGTTGAAAAAAAAGCACGATATGTAGCACAATATTTTAGTGCACATTATTCACAAGGAAATACTGGTTGTTAGAGAAGCTGTGGTTGTCAAGTCGCTCATCGTTATCATGTGTTTTAGGACTGCGCTATAAATACTGGACTGAGATTAATGAGGCACTCTTCAACACTCCGTTTGACTTCAAAACTATGTAACCCAGATATAAAACTCCAACAATGTAAACGATAGATGGATACACTGGACTGAACTGAACTAACTGAATGTTTACAAAGTGAAAAGACGAACCTTTGCAGTGAACCTGAAAATGGACAAATTTGCCGGACATTGGGACAAAAAGGACCGATACATTAGGGAACATATGCCGGACTAACTACCGTATTTTCCGGACTATAAATCGCACCAGAGTATAAGATGCACCAGCAAAAAAATGCATAATAGAGAAGAAAAAAACATAAAGTTGCACTGGAGTATGAGTATATAAGTATAGATATAAGTATAAGTCGCACCCCGGCCAAAACTACGAAAAAGGTGCGACTTATAGTCCAGAAAATACGGTACTCTTTTTGTCTTCTTGCTCTTTTTATTTTGTTTTTTATTATATAAAATTATGTTATATGTAAAACTAATGTATACAGAAGACAATGCACAGACAAAGGGAATTCATTTGCTGTCCATTCAAAGGTCAAAGAAGTAACATGTCTTCTTGGTCTGGAGTTTTTGGGATCCATAAAGCTACAGCTAGGGATATTTGTGCCTGTGCAAGCATTAGTAGGCAACTGGGCCATTACAGAAGTCAGTGTGTCCTTCCCGTGGCCGAGTGCTGCAGTGGATCTCTGGAGAGTTGCAGATCTCAACTCTGATTGGTTGTGAGTTGTGAATGTGCGCTCCACCATGAAGCCTGCCTGTCTCCCATGTCCTCCTGGATTTCTTGGTCAGCTTTTCACATGTTGTCAACAATATTGCATTCCACTAAACTCGACAGAGGTGACACACATTTAGTTTAGTTTAGTCTTTAGGCAGTGAAGGTTCAGGTGCTGGTAGCCTTTGGGACAGAATTACATTGTGGGAGACAGCTGCCACTGTTTACCAAAGGTATGGCCATTAATTCAATTTAAAAAACAGAAGCTTATTCTTTTGCAGAAGATATTCTCATAAATTTGGGGTTAGGGGCCATTCTTCCAGGGAGCTGAGATATTGCTTCAGAATTTTTTTATTTATTTACACTATATCACCTTCAACTGAGACAAGAGGGAGGAGCGTTATCAATAATTTACAACAAGTGTTCCCTCCTGGATGGCCTGTCTGTTTTATATTAAATGCTGAATTATTAACACTGTCTACAATTGGAAATATTGTGGATCGTCCTCCAGATGTTGATGAGGCGCTCAGTGGTAACCACAGAAACTTAAATAAACCCTAAATGGATTGTGATGTGTCGTTTAGTTACCCATGTGAAAGAAGAACTTATGCACATTCTTCATTCTTTGCTTTTTTCTCCACTGAATTTGCCACTACAAATCTTCCACCAGAGAGCATAAATAACGTTTGTTTTGGCATAAGATTTAGACCAGATGCCTTACCCAATCTGGCGCTGGATTCAGCACAAAAGTTACAGTACATTTCTAACTTTACACAGGGTTCCAAATATTTCAAAGCTGTCATTGTTTTCTGCTGACTGCTGAAATGTCATCTCAGCAGTATAAAGGTTTGCTTTTGTCCACACAGTGTCCCCGAACCCTCCTGTTACCATATGCTGGCCTCGGGCAGAGATTATACATATTTCATGTCCTCCTTAACATGTGACTAACCAGTACTAGTATAGGACTTTATAATAACTGCTGACTTCACTGCGAGTTTACTGTCAGTGTTTCACTGCTGCATAATTCCTGACTTCCCAGAGAAGCGTTTCCAGTAACGGCAAATACGAGGAATGGCCTGTGTACATAGAAACAATAGTTTATGTCTGTTTAGCATTTTGTCCTGAGGGCAAACGACATGGCTCCTTGACAAGTGCCATCTGATAATTAGGTCTTATAATCACCCCATTAGTATGCAGACCAATTGAGCAGAGAACAGCCTATTGTTCACGCAGCATGAGGAGCCCCGGCCATTAGGAAGATTATAGTAAAACACTATTTGTCAGGACTTAAGTGTAATGTAGGCACATAATAATAGATGTTATTTCTTGTCATGTCAGAACACATGATATATTGTAAAAACAGATGTCTATTGTGTGCTTCTGTAAATTGTCAATAGTAAATTGTACGATTGTCAGACTCAATTAATTCTAACTTTTAATTTGGAGATGAACAAACCAAACGGTCTTTAGCTCAGTTTCCATGGAACCAAACAAGCAGCCCCCAAACACTCTTGCCCTGTTTTGTTTTAACACTTTAGTGAGACAGTGAGCTGGCTGGGCCAAGATTCAGCTTCTGATACTTTGGGAAAAGGCCATTTTAGGACAAATTTGTAATGTGGTGTTCACAACAGGATATTTATTACAGAGACTATCCATTCCAAAGAAAAAGGCTGCTTCTTCTTCTTAAAGCACCTACTACACTTGGATGTGATGGGCACCTGCAGGTGTCTCCCCAATACATATTGTGCAAAATGCATGACATAAATTTGTATTCAAACTAAATATATGTTGGTGAACTGTTTGTGTTGCATGCCATATGCCATTTTCCTGTGCATGCAAATTAAGTTAATGCTATAGGTTTCAAGCACAGCCGAGTTGTAATTCTCCTAATGCAATTATGCCAGGAAATAGCCACTAATCTTATCAAATCTCATACTGGAATGGACGTCTGCTTTGGTAAAGGTAGAGGAGCCGCATGGTTGAATAGAATTATTGAAAGAAAGTTTTTAAATTACACTTTAAGATATATATTTAATATGGATAGATATAAAATGCACCCCAAAGAAGGCTCATCAGAGCACAAAGTGTTTTTTAAGCTTATAGTTATGTACAAATAAAGGCTTTTTAAAATGTTACCGTCAAGAGGGCCTTGACAAGAGTACTTTGCCATCATCTCACCGGCAACTACCTACTATATAAATCCCTTTACATTAAATTAGTTTAGTAGGTCTGTTGATGGCTGAAATTGTCATGATTGTAATTGTTTGAGCCGTGTCTGACTGAACTGTGGCCATGTGAAAAATGACTTGTCTGCCTCTAAAATGTCTTGTTTAATGTCTGCTAATCTGTTTCCGTCAGAGTGACTTCAGAGTGTGTGTGTGTGTGTGTGTGTGTGTGATTTGTGTGTGTGTGTGGTTTGTGAGGTTTGTGAGGTTTGTGAGGTTTGTGTGTCTGTGTCAGTGGGTTTACTCTTTATGTTTCAGTTCATTTTGTGTTTCAAAGTAAAGCCATTCCACAGTGGCTCTTATCGAGTGTCTGCAGCTGCTGTTGTGAGAACGCCACTGCAGCCTAAACGTTTTCACACACCTTGAGTTAGACGCACTGCGCTGACATACATACTGTACAAACGAGGATGATTGCATGTCGTTAGTGTTATTAGCACTGAGATGCTCTTGAGGAAAACATGTCAATTGTAAAACATTTTAATTGAGAGACACCATCAAGCTCATACTTTATTTTACCAGAGACATTTAACATTAAGACCAAATCTGTGTAATCTCTCGTAATCTCTCATTTGTCCAGCATTAGAAAAGGGTTCCAAGGGAGACACCTGGATCTGAAATTGAGACATTTTGACTTTTTAAATACATTTCAGCCAAATAAAGGTTGAAATATTGAGAATTTTTACAAATAAAGTGGATTCTTCAGAAATTGTTTAGGCTTTTTTTGATATTTTGTGTGTGTGTGTGTGTGTTGACAATTGCCATTATCAAAATATGATACGATTATTTTGTATAGCCGACTCGTCACAATTAGTTGAACCAAGATTAAATCAAGGCTAATTTAGACTTATGGAGGAGCTGGGTGCTATTGTGATGTATTTAGTTAGTTACATTACAATATTGCAATACTGATTATTTTGTGGTATAATGTAGTCGTTGTGTTAACCCTGCGACGAGGGTGTACCCTGCCTAAGGCCCAAAGTCACTGGGCTAGACTCCAGTCAACCTGCAACCCTGGACGGGAACAAGCGATAGAAAATGAATGAATGTAGTCGTCTCCAGTATTTCAAAACTCTTTATTTACATTTATTTATGGTAAACTGGCCTACGCTTCGGTGTCTCCCGTAGAGAATATTACCTAGTTTCACACGGCAGGTTCACCTCATCTGACGCAGGTCTGTAACGAGGATCATATTCAGTCTTGATTAATGGCCCCAGGTTGGACTATTGACACAACACTTATCTTGTTTTTATGAGCACAGCAGCCTCTACACAAACCCCACACGTACGCTCAGTCACCTCTCATCTGATCAGTTACAGGTCTATGGGCCATTTCCCGCCGCGTAACTTCATTCAGTTTTCTAACATAACATTTACTAATGGAGATACAGTGTGAAGCCATACAGCCATTTACGATCATCATAACGTTCTTTACAGTTGATGCTTGTGCGTAGGTCTGTGCAATTCATTTAATCCAGTCGTTTGCAATCGTCAATGATCGCTTGGGACTTTTTAATCTGCAAGTCAATTCAGTGGATTCTGTGACAGTAAAAGCATATTGTTTGGAGTTCCGACTTTTGAGAAATAAATTGGATTAATTTGTGTTTTTAAAAGCTGATTTCTTCTTCATGAAATTAAGATTGAATTTGTTGAAATAAGAAAACAGTTAAAACAAAAAATAACCAATCAACCAATACAAAATATAAAATTGTGATTTAGAAAAATAAATATATACATATATCTCAATCTTGCTTGTGTGTGAATGCTTGTTTTTATGTGAAATTTTGGGAAAGGTCAGTGACACTGCACTAAAAGACGCTGCACTAAAAGACAAAGGGCCATTAGTTTAAAAAGAACAATGATCCTTGAATGAGAAATGTTTGAAGTTTGAGTTTTGTATCACTGAGATAGGAAAAGTACAAGTCCATGCCCTCAGCTTCCTTTTTACTTGCCATGTGCTTGAAATATTTGTATATAGACACTGATACTTTCACATAATTAAACTTGACTTGGGCATCATGTAAACAGTGATGACGCAGAACAATACCTGCATTCACACGCAGTAAAACAACCCGCTGTGGCCGTTTGATACACTCCGATCTGCAGGCTCTCGTGTCTGTGGAGTTCTATTGTTCTTTGTAGATCACAGAGGCAGACAATGAGGACGAGCAGATGAGATGTCCCCACTGGCTCCACTTCCTCTGTGCCCCCGGATCAAAACCTAAGAGCCAGGCGAACATCACAGGAGCTGCCACCCATCGTTACGCTCACAGATTGCATTGCCCAAACTTTATGTCTGTCGAAGTCGGACGGCTGCAGCGTCAGTGAGGAACAGAAGAGGGAGAAGTGGAAAGAAATCGGTGCAAGAGAAATCATTACTCTACCGTTTACACACAATCGCAGGCAGTTCAATAATACACTTGAATTGAAATGTGTTTCTGTCAGTCATATCTGAATAGCTTTAGTGTTTTTCAGCGAACAGCTTTCTATACCGCATATCTTGAATGTATTTGAATGTACTAGTTGCTGATTTTACCACTGAATTATTATAATGATGTTTTAAAGATTTAAAGAGATTGTGTTCGTTCAAAGCAGCTTTAATTCAAATTCTGTGAGAAGGTGGCCTGGACAAATTGAGCTCAGTCGCAGCTGGATGTCAGCTATGATTGGTCAAGCTGGAGTCGGGGTCTGTGATTGGTTGATTGCAGTTACATTGGCGCTGGCGTAGCGGGCCTTCAGGTTGCCTGGAGACAGCTGCGTGTGTGAGTGGCCTTGGCAAAGCGGTGGCTGTCTCTCTGCAAAGGAATCTGTATGTTGACAAACAGAGAAACAAAGAGAGAGTTGCCTTTGTGTGTTTGATGTGAAATGAACAGGTGCTACATGTTTTTAATGTTTCAATTTTTGAATACAAAAAAATAAATCAAATAAAGTACTCATATAGTCGATCGGTCGAGAGTTTCTTATTTGACTAATTGTTTTATTAGGATTATAACTGCAAAAAAAAAGAAAGCTTGCAGTGAGTTTGGGGAGTGACTGGATATTTTAATCTGCCTTTCACTTATAATTTTTGCATGCAATTCTAATATTTTTTGCCAATGCCGTGCCACGCCCCTTTTCAGTCAGTTAATTTACACACACAGTATGTCTTTAGTTCACCAAGAATTTCTTCAGTCGACAGTCCTATATTCACTGCTACTGTTGTGACGTGAGCTAGCTCCGAGTGAGCCCACCAGCCCCCCCCCGCGCCCTCCGGCCGCGCTAAAGTACGGCGTGTCGTCGGTACACGTTTATATACACGTTTATATGAAAGAGGAACTTCACGAACGATCGGGACACGCACTGGAATCGCTTTAAATTAACTTGTTTTGACTTTATTCGGCTGGATTGAGTGTTTTCGTCGTGTCGTTGCGATGTGTCTTGGCCCCGCCCCCGCCCCCCGGCTCCGGCCCCGCCCCTCGGCTCCGGCCCCGCCCCCCGGCCGGCGCCGTACCGCGTTTCCACAAAGGAGAAACTCATGAAACTGCGGAGAACAGTCGTCTTACCCGGAGATCGTCACGTTATCCCGTCGCAATACTGACCTAACCTAATACTGATGTGCAATTCTGTCATATGTGCAATTACTGTGAAATTCATGTGCAATCCATGTGCTGTCGTGACACATATTCATGTGCAATTACTGTCGGGATCACATGCAATGGTATTTATTTATTTGTCTATGGTAGTTTTTATTTATTTATAGGAGATCTTCTACTGAAAGTGTTTTTCAGACTTCCTATAAGTGATCTGTTCTTGTGGATCTACCTCTGTATCTTCCTGCGTTGCACCAATGAAATTTCCCCATGTGGGACAATAAAGGAATATCTTATCTTATCTTACTGTGAATGAGAATTTGTCATAAACCGAGCAGCACAAGAGTTGTGCCATATCATTAGACTGGTGCAATAATGACATAATTGTTTAATTGTTTCATCTTGCTGAAACGTATATTCATTCCTATACTGTATGTATGTATGTATGTATGTATGTATATATATATATATATATATATATATATATATATATATATATATATATATTTATTTATTATCATCGTTGGCAGTGTAGTCTTTAATGCTTAGCCATATGTTTTATTTGGAGAGACAGGAAGAGTGAGAACAGCAGCACATAAACAGAAGAGAGTTTGGAGTAATTTATCTGTAAAGTAAATTAAATCATCAAACTTAATGATCTGTTTTTTGTCCTGAAGACTATAAACCGCCAGCTGCCTGTGGACAAACCAGACTGTTGTTAAAAGGACCATTAACCTGCATCCGAGCTTCCTCCTGCAATATATGCTCAGAATTCATCCTAAATATTACATTCTAAACTGATATAGATAAATCATGTTGACTTACCTGAACAATACTATTTAGATGTCATTAGTTGTTGGAGCACAAAGCCCCTCCCCTCTCCTCAGTCTCACAAGGCTGCTGACACGTTCCCGTTGAACCCTTGCCTTCGTTGCCTTGACGACTGTTCTCACACTGGGCGTGTACCAATCACTTTTTCTGCGACGGTACGATAAGTGCTACAATTATGTAAATTCTCTTGAAAGTGTTTTTCATGTTCAACGTTGATCACAGAGAAAAATACTATTTTTCATCTAAAACTAACAGGCCAATCTTTGTTACTCACATCAATCTTTAGTCAATTTCACATGATCGTTTGTCTTTGCTTGAACCTATACTGTATATGAATAAACCCAGTGAACTCAGGGATTTTAATAGAAAGGTATTTCAGTATAAACAATATTTCAAAGATTTAGAATTCGTATAATTATTTTAATATCACCCACTTTCAGAAAATATTCAGTTGTAGTCATCATTTATGTAGTCATAAAAAAAAATGTAATGTTTCGACTCTCATCCAAGAGTCATTCTCAATCTGCGAATCAAGACTGGATTAAGATGAGAGTCGAAACGTATCATCACCCGCTTTACATTCTTTCTCTAAATTCTGTTTACCACTAGGCTTGTCACACTAATTACTTATTTTTCTCTATAAAATAGCTGGATATTTATTTTTTGGGGCTCAATATTTATCGGTTTGTTTTTTATTTGTTGTTGTTTGGATGAATATAATAGTGTTTCCTTGGATTATCCTTTTAGATCAGTGCACTGTGATATTTCTCTGGAGCAATATATCACATTTCAAAATGTGTTGTCGTGACAGACCACAGTACCACAATATCCCTGCATCAGCCCTGTATGAGCTTTATGAATGACCAGCCTTTGTTTTGTTTAGGAAGAAAACCAGTCCCAGGTGACGGTTTCCCAGAAGCAACAGAGCTGAGCTGAGCTTTGCTCTTGAACTGCTGCTGTTAAAGCCTGTTTTGTACAAGCATAATCAGGTATTAAGTATTTTTTATCATCAATATTATTATCAAGTGAAGACCAACATTTCCTAATATTACAGATGTATTTGAAAAGATTGTATCTAATATTGCAATTTTATAAATTGCAAACTCGGAAGTAATGTCTCTGTGTGGTTAGCAGGCTTGCTGTTGTCATTTCTGTTGCAACATTTTACTTCCCCTTGAAAATAACAAACTTGACGCTGTAAATAATTGCAGTGCCAACTGCAAACTCCATTTGTCATGTCTTTAATTATGAGTACAGTTTAGCCCCTATAATGTTTCACGGCATTTGTATGGATAAGTGAAGCACAATCATATTCTGATCTAAATTCACTGCACTAAAGGAAATGGGATAGACACCACAGAGAGACATTCTGCTAACAAAAATGAGAATAAGTGATGCAGTAGATCTGCATAAGTGCTACACATCAACCACTGAGCAACATAACAAACATCTAATTCTAGATTTTAAATTTCAAATAAAATATTGTAATTAATACACAAGATGTTTTTATAAATTGCAATTACAACATTGAAATTGATGAATTAAGTTCCTATTTGTTACATGCAAATAATAACTTTTTATTTAGGACAATAGTAGTTTGTAAGTGGACTGGAATTACAATTTATTCCTCAATGAATAAAAATACACTTTTAATACTTTTTACATGGATTACATGGATGACACTTGAATTTGTTTTTGCCACCTAAAACTCTTACATTTAGCTTCTTCTCCGCACAGGAAGTGATGCCGTAACTCAAACCTTTGCTACTTCCAACGGTTCATTATTGCTTAGTGCATCTGGTGCTACTGTGCTCTTATCTCACAGATAGAGCCACATGTGCAGCTGCAGTTGGACCGTGCCATCTCATGTTTATGGACACTGGCACAGGCACAGTTGAAAGGGCTTTTGAACTTTGGGGCAGTGGTGGTCTTTTGTTGTTTGTCTGTCAGTGGTCCTCAGTCGTCTTCTCATCCTCGGCCCATCCTCCACCAGCTCCTTTTCATCTGCCTCTGTCAAATGAAGAGACGAGAGCGTGTGCAACTGTGGGTGTGTTTTATGGTGCTAACCTTCAGAATCTAATCGTTTCATCAGCAGGAGTTTGACCTATGACCTTCCATGTAGTTATTTTGCCATAGCCGGCTCACCAGAATTATGAGGGCATCTGTGTTCCGATACCAGCGCTCTCACATGTATCCTTTTTCTTATTCTTTTGTCTCTGCCTTTAGAACGAGTGAGAAATCTCTGTTGTGCATTATCCTGTCCCTGAATTTAAAAGTAAATTGTCTTTTGATGCAGGTCAACCTCTGTTTTGCTCCTCTTGGCCCCATCACTTGTGTCCAGTGAGCTGAAATAACAGCCCTTTAACCACAGACACAAGGCCTTTACACTGTCACAGCTACCAGTGCACAGTTTGGACTGTGCACTAGTTTGGACTATTTGTTTAGGTGAATGTACTGTAAGTGTTCATATTCCTATCCGAAGAGAAGCTGGACTCAGTGACCTTGAGTCTAGAGTGCTCTCCTCTGTAAAACATTAACAGACGTTAACCTGGACGAAGGACCATAGATTAGTGTTTGTAGAAAATATTGCAAACCCAGGTCATGTTGTCTCCCCCTGCGCCCTGTTCATGCAAATACAGGGCTTCTGTATAAGAAAACATTTATAAAAACAAGTGATTGTTTAATTGTCCCTGTGAAAGAGTGATTGCCCAAGTGATTCTTGTTGATTCAAGTGACGCTTACTTTGTGTAACATCAGTAGAACATTGTTGTCCTTTGGCAGACTGAGGAGATACCTGTAGATGTTGCCGCACTGTTGCTGTCACATCCATCATTGTAAAGTCACAGTGCAGCTCTGTGGCATTTTAGGGTCCTTAAAGGACGTTTTAGGGCCGCTCTAATGAATAACCCAACAGTGGGACAGAGGCTCAGAACAGCCAGGGGGCCATTCTTGTCCCATCCATCATCGGATTGGGGCCCCTCACCAAACACACAGGTGTGGATCAAGAGGGCTGTGATGCTTGTTTGTTGTATTGTTTAAATCTAAACCAGGGAGTGTAAAGTGTGGAGAAAATATGATCAAAGGAGAAGGTAACACTGTTGTGATACTGCGTAAGGCACATGCTCGTCCCGCTGCAAAGGGATTTGTAAAGACAAAGAGCTGGACCCATGGGACTCTGCTCCATCAGCGCGCTCTGCCTCTATTACTGATTAAACCCCCACCATCATGTATCTCTTATGTATCGCTGTGTGTGCTCTCATTTACACTCCCCACAGGTAGTCTTAGAGCCATGGACGCGCCCCTCTATGGGTCACATGACTGCTCCCATGGTAACAGAAACAAAGCCTCATTAGCATAGCTGATGATGTGTGTATCATCAGAGTCTTAATGCAGTACAGTATATTTTGGGTGAAAGCATAGTTTTTGACTTCATTAAAAAAGGTGTTCCTCTAAACGCCTGTTGAAGAGTCTCCGCCATAGAAAAGGCCAGTGTAAGATTTCATGTGCATGAAAAAATCCAGACAAAAGAAAATGAATGTCTAAATGAACATGCATGTGTCCGGAACAGATTAATTTCTGTGATTGTTTTTATATTCATGCTCCGTTGTGTGAAAGATGAGATGCAATGTTGTTTGTCATCAATCTTTGTGACATTTGCGCTCTAATTTCACAGTCAGTTGGTGTGAGCTGCTCTTTTCAAACACCAGTAAGATGTGCAAGGCCAGCCTAATCAGAGATCAGCAGTATTGATCACCAAGAACACAGTAAAGAGCAGCTGCTTACCATGCAATACAACGATACTGAGCAAGACTAATCAACACTTATTGATCATTTTGAATCGACGGCTCTGCCAGATGTGGTTCCACAGTCTTCCTCATATGAATTGTATTTCCTCTAATAATTCATGTCAGAAACATTAGGGTCAGATCAGTGTGTGCCTGCATTGTATTAAGAAATCAACACTAGCAACACGTTTAATCATTGAGATATCACACAGCGGTTCTCAGAAATAAGGGCAGACACAAACGTGGAGGAACACCTGCTCATTCGCATTCATGCGCACAGTCCCAGTGATGTGAAAGCAATTGGCTGCAGCACGAGAGGCCAACTCTCGTAGTTGGTTGCTAATGGCTACAGGATCCAGGGGAGCGATGTCGATAATGACAATGTCACTCCCAGCCAACCAGCTCCAAAAATGGGACAGGACACACACACTTACAAAAACATGTGCAAATCTATGGGTGCACTTTAACGCACACACACTGAGAGGCTCCAGTGAAATAGCAGGGCAATTTTCCTCCAACAAGGTGCTGTGTGCTATTTGAGCTGTCACAAAGCCATTTCCTCCCTGAGGCATTTTAGCTTCAGGTCTGGTTTGAACAAACTACCTTCCTTTTCCTCTGATTCCAGTATGTCAGGCTCAAGGTTAAATTATGCTCAAAACACCTTTGTTTTTTACTAAATGTGATGTGGGTTTAGCGCTAACGTAGATGTAGAGCGTCCATCTGCTTACTGTCTGAAGTCGGCTTACACAGTTCATTTCCTGACCACATTCATCAGCTGAGACAGTGTTTATCTGTGAAAGACAATCAGGTGCAACTCAATTACTTTTTCCCTTTCCCGGGACATTACTGTCATTTTAATTCATCACAGTCTTATGAAACCTTTTTGTTCTAGATGTAACACCAGAGCTCTCTGCAGTCACAGATGATGTAAGGTCAAGCAAATCCTTAGGACAGTATCACTGCACGAGTTATAATAACATTTAGAAGTTGCCTTAAGCTTATTCAGCCATACATTATATCATCAAAACTTTAAAACTGCTAAATGGTCATCAACATTTTCTTGTATATTAAAGGCATACCGTGTAACATTTCTGGTCTGCCCCTGGTCTGCTATTTATAAAAACATGAAATAATTTAGATGAAGAACATTACATTATTACTGTCACCTCTTCACAGATCTGACCTGTAACTGGGCCCCGTACCGTCATCCAAAGATAGCTCATGCCATACTGTGGAATATAGCTCTAACACTCCACCAGAAAAGTTCCTTAGTGCACTTTTAAGTTTAACGTCTCTGCTGATTGATCGTGGCAGAAACATTTGAATCTTCAAATATATCACAGTCACATACTTGTTTCTTTAGGTCCTGTGAATAAAATGAAAGCTGGAGGTTGCACATCTTACTCTGCTGCAGGATTTGTACTGGACATATTGTATTTCTCCTACACTATAGACCTGAAGCTTTTATTACCTTGTCTGATATGCGCCTCGTGTCTCTTCCACACAACTGCACAATCTCTGCAAAGTGCAAAGATATTGAGTCACTACAGCCAAAAATACATTCTGAGTACAGATACAACCACTGCTGCACATTGAGAGCCAACACTACATGTAATTAGCCGACCTGCGAGGCCCCGTTTCTCCTGCAGCGCGCTCAAATAAGACATCATTGTTACAAACAGGCCTTTTTCATGCCCCATTGTCTCCGTGGACCAGATGATGATTAATATCAGTGGTGTTTGGGTAATGCTCACCGGAACATAAAGCGTATTGTGATCTAAATGAGGCGTGACGGTGTGGCCCAGCCCTAACTAATAGGGTTAAACCATTATGTGGTGATCCTGACATGATACAAGGAACTATGTATGATCCCTGGATGTAATTTAGTAGCTCAAGACGTGTTTGAAAAGATGTGAGTTCGGTCTACAGGGATTAATAAAAACAATTGACTCTGAAACTTATGCCAAAAAATAGCAGCGTTATAAATAATGCCAAACCCAAATAAACAATTTATAATTTTTTTTATCATTGATATAGTTTATTCATTAAATTGTAAAAACTTATCTAGAAGTCTTCATTCTGTGAGAAGAAACATCACGATTGAATTTCTACCTTTTTCTCTCATTCAAATTGTCTACTTCCCCAAGTGGGGGTCGGGACACTGTATTACATCTATTTTTTTTTATTGTAAATTTGCATGATAACCTTCTAAAATATATGCAAAACAGTGCAGGTGTAATTTTGCTGGTTGTCACACTCATTTTCCTGAGGCATTTGTCTAAATCACATAGAACTATATTACTGTGCGTATGTTATTGAGATGTAAAAGGCAAAGAAAAAAGATGTTTATTTCATTTATTTGTTATGGAGAAATAAATATGCGGAAACCTTAGAAGTAATTGTAAAGAAGAAGTCTAAAAACACAACTTTTTTTTAAATTTCTTGATTATTTATCCTGGGTAAATAAAGCTAAATATATAAACAATGATTTTGTTCTATTCAACGCTAACAACACTGACAATCTGATCATTTTAGTGCACATTCAATAGTTGTCAGTCCATTTTGTTTTGTGAATCCATCTGGCGCCTTTTACATTTTGTTATCAGTATATTCCCCACATCCCTTTTTCATACACCTTATGTTAATTAGTTTTCACTTCAGATCACCCTACTTTTTCCAGCTCAGTGGTTCTCTGAATAATTTCCCACAAGCATCAGGGAGGTTTGCCTCTGCAGCCGCCGCACATATTGTCCAGCCGCCTCACACATGTAACGTGGGATGTAAAGACTTATGGATTCAGTAGTTCAGAAATGATCCAACATTTCCATATCAGTCCGCTGCAGGTTTATACAAAGCTTTATACCGTTGCCTTTTAAATCAGACTTGATCGTTGTTGAATTAGATTTGCCTCAATTAGGTTTGAACAAAGCGGTCTGCAGTGGACGTGCCTCCGCATACTGATACACTGATACTTATTTGCTTCCTTTATCCAATAACTAACAGAAATAAAGACCAAAGCCGATATGAGGCGGATGCAGACATACAATATCTATAATGTAATAAAAGAAATTAGAATCCTGTTTGTTATATTTGATTATGGCTTGCCTTCGAATGAGAAGTTTGATTGACATAGAAGGGAAAACAGCGGATTTTTAAGCTGCAAAGTCATGGTGATTTGAATCAGGTAATTTTAAACAACCACTGTTATCACTGTCTGCCTTTTCTTCAATCTACGCTCGGTAAAGTATAAAGCAATCTTCAAGGACTGTGTGGTGCTGGGAGGATGGAGAGACAGTCGGGCCGAAATGTGATTTACTGCGATATGTATGATAAAGTTTCACACCTTGGCTTGAAACTGAGATGAAACATTAAAAAAATGTGTCTGACATGAGGAAATAAGGAGAGAAAAGGTCTAGTATCTTTATCGACCTTTAAAGTCCACCTTGCTTTTTGCTTTAGTCGGAGCCATTAAAGTCTGGGTCCTTAAGAGGTCAAATAAAGTTCAAAACCAAATGTATTTTTAACAATGTTTGGCAAACATTTGTCAACGCTCCAGCAGCCTACCTCGAAAAAGTTGTACCTGACCCAGTTTTTGTCCTCCTCAAATCTTTTCTCATTATCTGTTTGTACATTCAGAAAAACAATGTCCATTTATTACAGCAAATAGTCAATATTGTCTGCTTTGTTTATTCATTTCATTAAAAAGAAGAAATCATTGTGCAGTTTTCTTTCCAAGTTTTCCTCTTTACCTAACTTTAGCTTGTTTTACGAACCTTTACACCGCTCGCCTATTACACTATATATTCTGTCCTGGACTCGTGATTTTTCTGTGACATATTGTGCCCTTAATATCAGTAAATCCTCTACAAACTGTTTGGTGGCGAGTGGAAGAGGAGCGAGTGGTTTCATCTGTTCTCAAAAGCGTGTGTCCCAGTTGAACATTTACACATTACAGAGTAAATGGTTTCCATTGTAACTCGGTGTAATCACATCATTGTAATCTGTATTCTCGTTATTTGCTGACAGTAAATACACAGAACTGGTTGTGTCTGTCATCTTTCGTTCGTCACCTTTTCCCTTGACTTGTCCATTGCTTTGTCTTGATCTGAGAGAGCATTAATTAAAACACGTATTATTGCTCCACTTGTTATTTTTCCTCTAAAGCGCGTCTCGTTCGTCACCTCACCATATTCTCGTGTATGTGCCGTCCCTCTGCTGCGCCGCTCCGTCTCTGCGCCCATCTGGCCTCTAGCTGTTACTCTTTCCATCTCATCAGTATTCACTTATACATTATCAGTTCTGTGAATGTGTGATCGTCTCCATTAGAGCTGCAACGAACAATTATTTTAGTGCTCAACTAGTCAAACGGTTATTTCCATTGTATATTGAGATGTTTTTGTATAATTTCTATCAGATAAAGCTAATATGCTGACTTAAGGCTTCTATGGATCAGAATCAGAATGACTTTGTTACAGACGTGCAACCGACAAGCAGAAGAACCGTTATCAAAAATAAGAAAAGGCTTGTCAAAATTAAGAAACAAATTGAATATGAGTGTCTTTATAGATTAAAATAGATTTGTTTTAGCTTTTATCATATAGTACCCTCACAACATATTAACATATTTACATTGACTCTTTTTTCTTCTCTTTCTTTGTTGACATTTTGATTTAATAATCTTTTGACAAGTGTTTTAGATTCTGTATAGTTCAGGTAACAATTAACAATTATTAAAATAGTCGCTGATTATTTTCATATCATTTGTAGAAATAACAAAAACAAGCAGGGCTGCTTAGTCTGCAGTCTGGCTGTACACAATAGACTCTCAGTATTTCCTCCGGTCCTCACTGGATGCCGACTGCCCCGGTGAGTGTGCATTTCTAATGTTCCCTTGGCCTCGGCGAGAGCGATGATTGGTAGAATTAATTGTGGCTCCAGGCTGAAAGGGAATAAGTGCGGGTGGGAGAGGTGGAGGGAAAGAGGGGGGCACTTGCTAGTTTTAGTCTTGTTTATGTGCTTTGGGGCTGACGCTGGAGAATGCTGTGTTACTGTTTTTTTCATTTTAGACAATTGTTAATGCAGTCACCGGAGTCCTTTTAAGTTTATTAGTTCATTTAATCTGAAGTGGTGATTTAGTGTGCACCTGCGAGCTGGCAGCGGTGAGATAAGGTGGTCTCGTACAATGACAATCATAATGTAATGGGCTCTTCAGCTCCCACGACACTAATACTATAACAGCGTAGTTTATGTCCCGTACTGTGGGTGTCATTAAAGAGACAAATGGCGACTCAACGAGGAAATCCTGTGCACATTGGTGTTTGGCAAAACATTTATGAGAAATGTATTGAATTCCTTTTTATTGCATTTTATGATTTGCAATTATTATGCTATTTACTAGAGGTGGGCTGTGTATCGAAATTTAGATCATATTGTGAATGCTGTTTTGAGTAGGTATCAAAATGTAAATATCAAGTATATGTTTGTAGTAAAAAATGCTACAAAAAATTATAAATAGATCATTAAAATTAAAAATGTAGTTTCAAATAAAAGTGTGATTATATTTCAGTATGTTTCTGATTCATTTTACAGACATTTTACAGACATTTCACATTTGTCTGATCATTAAACCTCAAATAATATGTTTTAACACATTTCTGTTGGAATTACATAATATTGCCTGACTTTATATCGGGATAAAATATTGAGATATTCATCTTTGTCATTATCGCCCAGGCTTACTATTTACTTTTTGCTATTTAAGTTATTGAGCCTGAGATAGTAATCATAATAACAATGCAATTTTTTCTAAATATCCATATAGTAAAAATTGGGGGAAATAAATGTCCGCTGCATCTTGTTTTGCTCTTGGTCCTCTCTTTCAGCAGCGTCCTGTTGATTTATGTACGGCTTTTTATTTCACGTGTCATGTATGTATGGGAATATAAGGAGTTGGGGGTTGGGCTCTCTCTCTGTGTGTTTGTGTGGAGGCTTTTGGGGTTGAAGAGTCTGGGGTTCTTGAGAAGCGCCTCATCATTTATTTATACAATCTACAGAAGAAGGGGCTTTGCCAAAGGAGGAGCTGTCTTCTACAAGTGTCCTGGGAATACTGCGGGTCAAGAGTTGTTTTTTTTAGCTACCGGCACATTTCTTTGTCTGAAAAAATACTCGCACTAATGGGGTGTCTGGTTATCTTTACGAGCACCAGACAGATATCAGACCAGGAAAAAAAACAAAAACTAATCACTGTAAATAGAAGATTGACTGCAATGTTTAATTGAATAAGTTGTCATATTCAATTATGTGTAACGAAAATGTTAATTATTATCAATATTTGATTAAATACATGGACTGTGAGGAGTGTTTTGTAAGTGCAGATGTGAATGACATGAAATAACCGACATGTGCTGTGTTTTCTGTGTATATAAGGGAATGAAAGGACTTGTGACTGCTTGGAATTATTAATTTTATAGTAGGGATTTACTATGTTCAAATGGCATTACTGAAACCATCTATTGATTTTCCTTCAGCTTTCTATAAATTAGATACTGCATAAATAGAGGTCATTTGACCTTGGGCATGAGAGCCACCACGTTTGCTTCCCTGCAGCGCCAGGATTTAAATAATATAGCCTAAACATATTTTATTGTGGTTGTGGTTGTGTTTTGTTTTAGTTTTTTTTCTTTTCTTTATCAAAAACAATTAGATAAACACTTTGTTTTGTTGTCCAAAGCAAAAGATTGTGTCAGGAAGGACACACAAAATAAAACCAATATGCAAATGGGATTGTCTATAGAAATACATACCTATTTATGTTATAAATTATAACACAATTAAAAATACATGTTTAGTGGCAGAAACACAGACTGCATCAAATGTAATCAGGCGCGCCACTGCATATATAATTCGGCCACACACTGTGACATTGTGGCTGAAGTGAATGCCAAACCTTCCATGAAGAAATGACCTTTAACTTCCCCCTAATCAATCTTTCTGAAAAAGAGAGAAAATACTGTCTCAAAACATACAGTACTTTTGCAGTCAGCCATTTTGAACCGAGTCAGGTGCATATCACTCGCTGCTGCCTTTGTGGTCATCTTCATCTCCGGAGAGCGGTGATAATGAGAGCCCACACTGTGGCTGGAAAGACCTGCCATATCTGCAGTTGTAGTGAATGTCAGAGGAACGTCATATAATTAGGTTTCTTTGCATGTTCAGTGTGCGGTTCACGCTGGGCCTGATGGATTTGAGACAATATAATTATGAGATGTTAATGATGCTGGTTTGTGCTGATGTGACGTGACAGTGAACAGTGGAGCTCAGGTAGAAGAGGAACAGTGGACAAGATTAAATGAGGCATCATGTTGTTTCACAAATTCAGATTCACCAGCACTACTTTACATGACATCAGCATATCCTTGCTTAGATAATGGGTGTCTTCTGACAATAGTTGTTGTTTGAAAAGTTTTACTTTCAAAACGTTTCAGTGATTCTTTTGGGATTCTCAGTTGTAAAGATTGGTGGAGGAGTCGAATGATAAATTTGCCATGAAGTACAGTATATTGCATTTGCCACAAATAATAACCTATGTTATTCCTTTTATAACCATTACTTTTGATACTTTACTATTTTAATTCAATACCAGATGTTATGTATGATAAACATGTTTATTTCAGCTTTAATGTGTAATCACAAAAGTGCACTTTATTTAATCAGCTATTTTTGTAGCATTTTTTATTATAAACATTATATCTTGCATATATTTAGTGATATTATTGTTTTGCCTGTTATTAAAAGTATAAATCTTGCATTTATTCCATTACAGCTGGTCAAAAATACACTGTGAGGGCACTTGCCTCTCCACAGATCTGACCTGTAACTTGGCCTGTGGGCGTCACCTGCTTGACGATACATCAGTTTGATAAACAATCCAGACAAGATAATGACATCTCCACAAGCAGGTGACCCTCCTGCACCAGAAACGTTACATATGGTGTTGTAGTTCCCTTGTGATACAGACGGTCTCTTCGTGCAGCCATTAACATCATAACCTTTTACTTTCACTTACAACAGGCTCAGGAGCGGCTGCCTGTGGCTCTGCTTACTCTTACAGAACGGTGTTGGATCATTACTCACATGTTGTAATGGCTCAGAGATGGCTCAGGTACTCGGTTATTCACTGACCTGTTGTGAGTTCATCATGTAGCTCTGCAGCCCTGACCACCACTGTACTCTTATATTACCATTACTGAATGTCAAGTGTGGTATTGTGGTTTTCCTCATATTTTAATTATATCTTGTATTGATCTTCACAATCTTTCACAATGAACATGGCTGTTTCATATGGATTTATGTTCTGTTGCCGCATTGTTAATCTTGGTTCATTTTATGTACATTTGTATCCACAGCTCTTATGAGACCAACATGTACATGTACTTGTGTTGCAAATATACGAAATGAGCTGCAGACAAAGTGGGTGGATTTTGACTTCTCAGTTTTATCTTTACCTACGCTAAGCCTGGATAAATGAGCTGTGCTGCACATTAAGCAAGCTGATCATGTTTTGAGGGAATTTCATGCTGTTCAGAAATATTGAACTGAGGTTAATAAAGTATTGCGGATTGTTTTTGGCATTGGCGTCCCACTTGTTATCAGAACTATGCACTGGGACTCAAAACTCTCAAAAAGGGACACAATAAAGAATTCCTTGGAATCATACTCAAACTTAATTTGAAAATGTACCTTTTTGACAGACTTTGGTCCAAATGGGAAAAATGTATCTCTAAGATGGCTCAAGATGGCCTTTGAAATAATACACTTGACTTAAATGTTAAAATCTAATTTCCTATTCACATATTATATTTCTATATTTCAATAATCTGAAGTGTACCGGTGTACCATTTTTAGAGCATTTTGTCTTGGTTTTGCTTTTCTTATGAATTTTGACCAAACTTTAATTAAGTTACAATTGATTGATGTTAATGGTCTGTAATAGTAATTTATTTTCCTTGTAAAGCTGTTGGTGTTGTGTGCTCTCTCTCTCTCTCTCTCGTGCTGCAGCTGCAGGTTTGTGCTTGTGTGGAGCAGACTCGAGGCACGGATATTGACAGACGACGCCTGGGGCAGCTCTTTTTTTATTACTGACTTGAACTGAATGCCTCTCCATCTCGCGGTCGCGGCGTGGACTCACTTTATATAATAGCTAATGTTTTACGAGGTCTATCACTGCTGAGCTGACATTACAGCTTTATCCTGGAAACCTCTCTCGCCCGCTCAAAACCACTTAATTCTGCCTCCGATGAAGGTCCTTTTGTGGCATTTATAGCTTGTTCTGTATCACTGTAGCTCAATGGAAGAAAAGGAAAGATGTTAGACAAATGAAACCTGTTCGAGGATGTAGTTTATGCCTGGCTGTGTTCACTTTGTTAGTTACTGTGGTTTCATGGTTCATGGAGCTGACATTTTGAGTACCAAAATGCATTCATTTTTTATGACATTTTACTCTGTGTGCAGCTTGTTTACCTGCTCATTGTAGTAAATGGGCAGCAGACTCTCACAGACAAGGCATCGATGCTGATTGAATTGGCTGATTCCCAGAGACCGGAGGAAGTTGTTGATCAAATTGAACGTCTGGGTGTGCTCAGTATTAAAAAGTTCAGGTCAAGATACAGATTTAGTTCAGTAAAAAATGTGGAAGAATTGCAACAGATTTTCTCCCTTGAACTGATGCTTGTTCCATTTTCTCCCCCTTTTGAGACATTATATGTACACACTTGGGCTATTTAGTAGTTGAAAGCATTTCAGTTGACCAAAATTTGTATTTGTTGACATTTTTTTTTATTTTGATGATATGTAGTAAAAAGCGATAAGGTTTCATTTTCTCATTATTTTCTGTATAGATACTGCAGTTGTTATCTTAGGAGTGCAGTTTGTGTCTGTGGTCAGATCATATAGCTACTGTTGCCAGTTTTTAATCATTTTTCCCTTTAGTCGACTAATCGATTGGCAAGGCATATCTTTAGTTTGCCAATAAATTCTTCAGTCGACTACAGTCCTAGTTCAAACCCCATGGGAGTTTATCAATGTGTATTTTAAAATGATGGTATAGTAGATGTTCGTTTTACCATATATTTATATGGATAATCTATACTTGAGATAAAGTTAACTTAATGGATTTATAATACATAATGCAATGCTGCAGTCTATGGCTTATTTGATGCTCTAACTGGTTCTGCAGATTTTATATTCAATTTATTGTACAAAATTTAAAGGCACATCAAACCATGTGAATATTCATTGTTGCGTACATAATATAGAAGTGTCCAGTGACCAGTCCATCTGTCATATGCTTTAATCTCCCTTTCTTTTCTTGCAGTTACAGATGACGACACAGTGAAGAGATACTACGCCAAGTTTGAGGAAAGCTTTTTCCAGACCTGCGAGAAGGAGCTCTTGAAAATCAACACATTTTATTCAGGTTTGCATTGAATTAAACTGCTTTTCTTTCATTAGGGATGAGTATTAATATCATCATTCAAAACTGAATTCAGGGGCAAACTACAAGATCTAGTCCAGCTTTTGTTTTGTTAAGTTGTTTTGCTTGGTTTCTTTTCCAAATGTGTTGATCTAAACTTGTTGACCGCGTGGGCCTCTAGTAAAAGCAGTGTGTATTTCTGGGCTTGGAGACTTGGGTGTGCTGAGTAACTTGAGCCTGAGCCACTACATATTCTGGTATTCTGGTGCCAGGAGGGAGCACACTGCTCTTGAACCCCATGTCAGGGTCAGGGGGAGGATTATGTTTGCCCCCTACAGGCCATTAGTTAAACTGCAGCCTCCTCAGAGTAACCCAAGGCCAAGGTTAACTGTGAGATTCTGTCAGCTCATAATGATCCATTAATGACAAATAGGCAGGAGAAAGTCAGTAAGCACAGGATCCATTGCTTATCACAGGCCTTGATATAGTTTGATCACATAATGAGGGAAAATATTTGGAGAAAGAATGATGTGTACTATATTTCCTCACCCTATTATCAACTGAAGATACAATTATGTCAATATTTTAAAAAGCTTGTCTTGCTTGAACAAAATAATAAACTTCATTGTCTGTCCAAGTTGATGGCTATTTCCACTTGGTGTTTTAAGATTTTTACCCATACATATATTTATATATATATATATATATATATATATATATATATATATATATATATATATATATATATATATATACACAAATGACATATTGCTCATAAGCCTATAGACATTGCTTTCTGTAAATACGTGAGTGGTTGCATCTTCTTCCTGCTTATCCTCTGCACACAGGAGGTAAACCAGTAAATGTGAGCGCGCCGTCTGACAGACAGTTTTATCTGGTGCCAGTTTCTCAGTTTGTGTGGTCTGGGTGAGAGACAGTGCTGCAGAGATGGAGATGAAATGCCTTCTGACTTTTTATAAAACATTTGACCCCTCGCTGTGCTTTCCCTTTGTACCTTGCTCTAAAAGGGGTCCTCGAACTTTCAGAGGCAGCCTGCTGCACTGCCCTGCAATCTGTCTGTTGGGCTCCACTTTCATCTACGCTGGGCATCGGCTTTGTGGAAAAATCACATTTATTCCTCACACATTCAATATACTATGTGGTTATTTTTATGATTCATGACAAGCTCTCCTGGATGTATTTCCCAAACCACCAACTACTGTTATCTCTTGGTTTACATACCAAGAGATAACAGTAGAGTGGAGGAAATTCTTACATGTTAATATTAAAGTATGAGTGTAAATTTGCATGAGCAATGCTTTTGGGCACCCCTGAGGGGTCGTGATATTTTAAGCCAACGGCTTGTGTTAACAGATTCCCATAGAACATATTTTAAACCAAGTTCTATTACTTGATACTGCCAAAAGGATAAATTCATAAAAGGTTAATGAGCTAGTGCCTGTCTTTCTCCATCAGCTTTTAAATAGATATTTCTACTCCAAGTGTGTTTCTCGTTCATTTCTTGTTTACTGGATTAACCTCACTATGACCCAGATAATTGTTCCTTACTGAGTGCATTTACATACCCTTAATAGCTTCAGTCCATCGTCCAATACTTCCTGTTGGGGGAAATGTCTGACAGCTCTCTTTCTGTTTTTTTGTACTGTCTGCCAAGAATAAGCGTTGCAATTTATTAATACTAAGTTAACAGTAATTTACACTTTTTCAAGTTTTATTCAACATTTCTTTAATATTAAAATTATTCTTATTATTAATAAACACTTGGCCCGGGGTCGTCACCTCTCCATGGAAATAGATGCTGTAACCTCAGAACAAAACAAAGCCTGTTTTATCTTGAATTGACGATTTTAACGAGTGTAATCTCATTTTTTATTCATTCTAACCTTTCTGATCCTGTAGAAAAGCTCGCTGAAGCTCAGAGGCGTTCTGCGACATTACAAAATGAGCTGCAGTCGTCCCTTGATGCTCAGCGGGAGAGCGTTACCCCTCCAGGTCTACGCAAACGCAAGACGGTCTTCAACCGGTCCCAGGAAGAGCGCTGCCATCACCGCAACATCAAGGACCTCAAACTGGCCTTCAGCGAGTTCTACCTCAGCCTCATCCTACTGCAGAACTACCAGGTCTGCATACAATACTCTAAGCTCTTCTGTCATAGCCTTTTGTATTGAGAGTTGTGTCCATTTATTTAAAAACTCTCCACAGAATCTGAACTTCACCGGTTTCCGAAAGATCCTAAAGAAACATGACAAGATCCTGGACACGCCTCGAGGGGCCGACTGGCGTGTGGCCCATGTGGAGGTCGCGCCTTTCTACACCTGCAAGAAGATCACACAGCTTATTTCTGAGACAGAGGTGGAATGCATCAAGAACACAATTTGTTTAGTACTTGTAGCCTTAGACCTTTTTTTAAACTGTGATATATTGCTACAGAAAATATCATGACAAACAATAATATTGAAAATAATTCATGCCACTGACACTCTAACCCTGAAGCAGGATAATCCCAGCGAACACTTTTTAAATGGTCAATATTGTCTGCAAGAAATAGGAGAATTAAACACTAAATAATCCAATTAGTATCTGCAATACCTCAAATATACTGTGTGACCAATAAAAGTCGTCATAAAAAAGGTCACAAACTCTAATATTCCATAGAACCGCCTTTAGCTTTGCTCACACTACACATGTGGCATTGTTAATAATAACCGTCTGCAATATTTAAATATTTATTTCCATCCGATGTTGCATTAATTTTTAAACAAGATCTTGTATTGATGGTGGCAAAGTGTGGCTGCACAAAGCCTTCTCCAGCTCATCCCAGAGATTCTTAATGGGGTTCAGGTCAGGACTCTGTGGTGGCCAATCCATGTGTGAAATGATGTCTCATTCTCCCTGAACCACTCTTTCACAATATTTATTCTGGCATTGCCATCTTGGAATATGCCCGTGCCATTGATGGAATAAGCTGGTCATTCAGGATGATCAGGTAGTCAGCTGACCTCATTCTTAGGGCACATAATGTTGCTGAGCCTGGACCAGCTGCAGCAGCCCCAGATCACAGCACTGCCACTATGGGCATGTACAGCAGGCACTAAGCATGATGGGCACATCACTTCACCTGCCTCTCTTCTTACCCTTATGTGCCCATCACTCTGGCACAGGGTAAATCTGGACTCATTAGAACTCATCACCTTCTTCCATTCCTCCAGAGTCCAATCTTTATGCCCTCGAGCAAACTGAAGCCTTTTTTTGTGGTTTGCCTTACTGAGCGGTTTTCTGTCAGCCACACTGCTGTTCAGTCTCAAATCCTTGAGTTCCCTTTGCATTGTGCTCGAGGAAAGGCTCTTATTTTCACTATTGAACATAGTCCTGAGCTGTGTTTTTTCTCATGAAAAACATTTAAGTGATTGCTGATCACTTAAATTATTTCTGTGAATGGAATTATTTCCATCCACAGTCATGAAATAATGTGTGGTATAATATCTATTCAACCATTTAAAACTAAAATGTTATTGTAGATTGAAAGTAAGAAAACAATTATTACAAATTTAAAGAAAAGGTCCACATGATAAAAATTTAGTCCCAAAAAGATCTTTGGTAATTATTGTGTCAGGTCTTTGTAGGCGGCATAACAGGATAACATATGATAAGCATTTTACCAATAACTCATCAACAGGATGGCTGAAATATTGGAGCTATGGTAAAGCGTCCACAGCAAACCCCTCTAAATGTATATTTGTAAATCTGTTAAACCATAGGCTTGTATACATTTAGTATACATTTATTTCTAAATAAATGTTAACACATTTTACATTCTGCCTATACCCAATGCCATACTGTAATAACATCATGCACACCAAGTACCAACTGTTGCCTTGTGTTTAGACACTTGTCACCACAGAACTGGAGGGAGGTGATCGTCAGAAGGCCATGAAGAGGCTCAGAGTCCCTCCACTGGGGGCAGCTCAGGTCAGTAATGATATATGTGTTTATGTGTTGGTAGAATATCAAAAGATTCACAATACAAGCCAGCTGCTTGTAGAGATAGAATACTCCACTTTACAAACTCATGCAACATTTAGAGAAAATGTCTGAAAATACCATTATAATGACCCTGACCAACCCTTAAATGAGCTCATGACACTGCATCAGGAGGATACTGCACTTCTCTGAGAAAGCACTTGGAGGAGAGACTCTGTAATCATTAACAAAAGTTGTTAATTGTTGTGTATTTTGTATCCTGTCTGTTTTTAATTATTACCTTTGTGAAATAAAGTAAATCATAATATGACATTAAACTAGGGGTGGTGTACTAGTTTAGGTGTAATTATCAGACAAATGTGAAATGTCTATCAAATTAATCACAAAATTGCTGAAATATCACCTTATAGCCTTATTTGAAAGTTTACAAGATAACATTTTTAGTCTTAATCAGCTCAACTCACTTTTTTTTTTTTTTTACGTTTAGACGATGTACTCAATATTCAAATTTTGCAACAAAGCAACATTCACGGCATTATCTTAATATATTGCCCACCCCCTACATCCCAGGTACAGGTCAGATAAAAAGTTTTTCAAGGTATTTCTGAACAATAAAAACACGTAATATAACAAATATAACATAGAAAGCCAGATACACCACCAGAAAAGCCATGCTGTGCACCTTTAAGCATTCAGTTCATTTTTCATAGACGCATAATAAATTAATTCCCTTTCAAATAATGATATATGAGTTTTTTTTAGGACTAGTGTATTCCTTTTGGTGGGCAACTATAAAAACCTTAGCATTTGAGACGAGGCGGGAAGCCAGGAAGAGTAAATTGCAAGAAGCTATGCGAGCCTATAGTATTGATTTTCTAAGTGCCTCTCCATCTCTGCACAGACGCAACATCCTTTAGAAATGATCATCTGCTGCTACTTTACTCCTCTGTATTATATGCACCGGTATGACCACATTAATTACTGTCATGTCCAGATTGAAGTATTCTCTGTGCCTATTGGATCTGTTTAGTCTAACAACTGAACAACTACAAAAGATATTAGTTCTATGTTTATCAGCTCAGAAATAACTCATTCATCCTGTCGTTTTCAGCCTGCTTTGGCCTGGACAACATTTCGAGTCGGTCTTTACTGTGGCTTCTTCATTATTCTGGCGATTGTCTTTGTTCTGACCGGTACGTCACCTGCTCACTTTTTTACAATAAGCAGTGTCTTTGTGACAAATTGACCTTTTGGGGGCTTTTCAGGTGCTGTGTTCACCCGGTATGACAATGTCTGGCCTCTGGTGCGGATTTACCGGGGCGGGTTCCTCCTGATCCAGTTCCTGTTCCTGTTGGGCATCAATACGTACGGTTGGAGACAGGCAGGAGTCAACCACGTCCTCATCTTTGAGATTAATCCCAGAAACAACCTCTCGCACCAGCACCTGTTTGAGGTCAGAACACGAGCACCTTTTAGATATAAAATGATACAATACCTAGAAAAAGCTACTGTATTTGTTCATTTATGTTTGTGTCTTTCAGATTGCTGGATTTCTCGGGGTGTTATGGTGTGTCAGTATCTTGTCTTGTCTGTTCTGGCAGTACAACTACATCCCAATGCAGATTAACCCTCTCATTCTGTACGGCTTCATGTTGCTGTTCCTCATCAACCCCTTCAAAACGGGCTACTACAAATCACGCTTCTGGCTCCTCAAATTGCTGGTTAGTTTATGTCGTTCATGTCTCCGTGGGTTTCACAGTGATGAAAAATCTTAAAAACACAAAATATTTTTTTCTTTTGAGTCAACCGTGCTAAATATGTCACCAATAAACAGGAAACTGAAACCCGTGAATGTGATTAAAGAATGTTGATGTTTTAACTGTACTCTTTCTAGATATACAAAATATGTCAATGTAAAAGTAAAATACATTTGGCTTTTGAAAACATTACTATTCAAAGAGTGAATTCTGATGACTTTTGAAATTACGCTCTGTGCCGAGTCTATGACTGGCACTCTGCTTTGAGCCTTAATTGACACCATCTTTACGTGTCGTGCTGAACACAAGCATTTGACACAGAGAATCTGTGTATCGTTGGGATAACCATCTCATGTTCCAAACCCCCGTTTCTCTGTCCTTTGTCTAAGCCTGCGGGACGACCCCGTGTATGTGGGCGAGTATTTATCACACTGTGGGGACTAAAACATCATGCCTTGCTTATAGGGACAAAATCAGGTCGCCATAATGTAAATCCTTTTAGTATTAGAACAACAACATGGTTTAAAGTTAAGATATATGTTGAGATTGACTTTAGGGTCCGACTGATTTTGAAAGCGTGGAAGGAACGTAATACTCCGAAAATGAAATAGTGGAAAGAAAGGATGATGGACGTGTGAAATGTTGAGGAGTGCGTATGCAAGGGATGGAACGATGATTGAGCTGTGGGACAGTTTTTGTTTGTATGTGTCTGCAATAGTGTTGAAATATTAGTACTACAATCAGATACTACAGAAAAGACTAGCATCAAAACTAGCTTCTCATTTGAACAAGTATCAATACAAATAACAGTTTTAGATATTTTTTAGACTACAGGGTACTAGTAACAAAAAAGTACTATTATTTAAAGTAGAATTAAAGTATTTTGTCCCAACAAAATTGTGTTTTTATTATCATTGTGGTATCGAAATCAGAATCGTGTATCGAGCCTATTCGATAGTGTCAAAGTTGATTTTGAAATGTTAGTATAGTTACAACACTAGTCTACAACCATAATGTAAGCCTTATTGCTTTTGTTTTTGTTTGCTTTGAGACTAGTTTTAAGGTTGAGGTTAGGCAAGTTGTAACTATGATTAAGGTTAAGGATAAGGAAATGAATCAAGTCAATGTAATGTCCCCTTAAGACATTTAAACCCAACATGTGTGCGCGCCCGTGTGTGTGTGTGTGCGCTGAGGCTCGGGGCAGAGGGTGGAGGGGTAATAGAATGCATCTCTGTCCCGTGGGAGCTGCGGCTGTGACTGTGCAATCATTACGGCCATATCTCCATCAGTATGTGTCGGTGTGCTCCGCCTCGCGCACTGCCCCCCCGCCGCGTGGACCACCTTCTACTCATGTCCTTCACTTTACAGCTCCTAACCGCTCATCCTCCACAGCCCTCCCCTCATATCTCTGTAATCAACTGCACTGCCCACGCGTACACTCAGGTGTTTTTACAGTAACATAAATGCCGTGGCTCTTGACTTTAGTGGTTTCCAGGTTTACACATTAATATTTATGTCCTTTTGTAGCTATTTTACCTGATTTTTAGCTATTTTACCTGATTTTCAAATGGATCACTGCTGTATTTGTAATATTTGCCGATGAGCTGTGCATTGAATAATAATGCTTATGCTCCGGACTTTATTGGGATTGTGGATTGTGTTAAATTTCTTGATCAATTTTAATTTAACTGCCATATAAAGTCTGTCAAAGACTACACACTGGTATATCATTGTAGGACAAACTGAGGGTCTTCAGGATTATGTGTGTTTGCTCTAGAAATGAAAACCTCACCTCAGCACTGCAGTGGGCTTAGGTGTGGGATGGCTTTATATGAGCAGATACAGCTAAGATGACCTGTGGATCAATATAACTTCTGATTGACAGGCGTGCAGCATATGACGATCAATATCGAGTGGTATTTTCAGAGAAGTGTTTAGGGGTTTCCGTCTCAGTGTATGTATAGAGAGAAGCAAATAGTCGCACCCAAATGTCAGATGTAGCCGAGGGCGTGTGGAAAAGGCGTGTGTGGAAAAGGCAGGCATGGATGTATCATTTTACCAAGAGGTTCAATACGGAAACTCTTGCCAAAGTCATATCACAAACAACATGGTCAGTGAAGGTCCTGATTGTATTAAGACATTAAGCACATTGATCATGTAATGTGATACAAATGTTATTCAGCTGTATTAAACCGTTTTAAACTGTATTTTAAACTTGACTAAAATAACATTGCCTGTTTTTTTGTTTTTCAGTTTCGTGTGTTCACCGCTCCATTTCATCGTGTCGAGTTTGCAGACTTCTGGCTGGCAGATCAACTCAACTCTCTGGTGTTTGTTCTAATGGACCTGGAGTATCTCATCTGTTTTTACATCTTTGAGCTGCAGTGGAACAACAGCAACGGGTTACTCCCCAAATTAAAGAGTAAGACCTGATTCATACAAGCTAATTTTCTAATGAAGTACTCCAGTTTTCTCCATTCAAATGCACTGTAAAAGACATTTTGAAATCGGTGTTTGCTGTTTGCCGCAGTGTCACTCTGGCTTCTCCGCAGCCAATTAGCACAAAGCTAATGCAACAGAAGGGTTGGGCACATAAAGGTCATGGTGTGACTGCCATAATGATAAGCTGTTCTGAATGTAGAGTGAGGCTCACAGGGAATAAAAAGCAGAACACTAACAGTCTCAATACAATGCTGCCTTTGCTTTTCTATTCCAGGTCCTAATGAATACGTCTGTCACAGCTACTCGTACGGCCTGCGCGCTGTCATCCAGTGTCTCCCGGCGTGGCTCCGCTTCATTCAATGCCTGAGGCGTTACCGTGACACCAAGAGGGCCTTCCCACATCTGGTCAATGCCGGCAAATACTCCACCACCTTTTTTGTGGTCACCTTTGCAGCTCTTTACGCCACTCACAGAGGTAAGCCAGATCAGGGTGTAAAGAGCACTGGAAACAAAGGGTCGAAGAATTTAAATTATAACGAGCAAAAATAAAAATAAAAATTAGAAGCTTTAGCCATGGAGCCAAACTCATAAGATGTCTCCTATAAACCGCTCAATCAATACTTAATTCCATCCACTAATCAGAGTAAATGTACGTTTTTTCTGCTTGGCCTTGCTGTAACTTCATCCTCAGAGTCAGAGACGGCTGAGAGAGAAAACCTTGGGAGAATCAACAAGCTGAAGCTGCAACTCTTTGTTGCTGCAATACAAGAGCAGATCTTTTATGCTCAGCAGCAATAGGCAATAGGTGACCCTGAGAGCCAGTGCTAGATGTTGTCCTTGGCTTCCTTGTTTGTGCCGAGAGCTTTATAATGGAAATGAGAACAAGTGCAGTCATGGAGAAACATGGTTCTGTGTGTATGATGGAGGCCAGGAGTCTAAATACAGAGGAGAGACGTATCATTACAGACATCAGAGAGATTCAAAAATACAACAAAAATATGAATTTAAAGTCCAGTCACTATCACACTATCAAGCTGGTGGATTATAATTAGCATGCAATTATCCCTGCCAGAAACCACATCACAAAAGATTTCATGTTCAGAGAGCAACTGCATAAATATAAAAGCATCCGTTCACGGTTTAGTTTGTGTCTGTCAGTTCAGCACAGATTCTGATTTTGGATTATGTTTGTCATCGTTTACACATTAGATTTTCCCTCATGTTTATCTATGTTTGAAAATACTTGCTGTAAAACCCTTTAAAGTGTGATACGTTGGCTCCTGTGCATGAATCAATTACAATCAATAGACTTTTCTATGCGGACTGATATTGCTTCATCCAGGAAGAGTAACAGACACTATGGAGAGACAGATCTCTTCTTTCCTACCTATTTGCAGGGAAGCCATCCATTAAACCATATCCTTCTTCCTCTTTGGTTTGAGGCCTGCAGACCCTTAGACTAATGGCCTCGCTTCATGTGTAATTCTGTATGATGCTCTCTTTTATCTCGTATGATAATGGAGCCAAAGACTGATTGCTGTTTAACTGGAGTAAGTGGAGGCAGGCTGTGGTACAGTAGATTTACCTATGCACATTGGGTTGATTTTCATAACACTTTAATTTACTTTGAGCCGCTAATGCGTGCACAAAGTAACTGTTTTTATGTGCTATGTTTGTAGAGAGAACCACCTGTGCCTTGAGTCATTAATGAGTCACTCTGGGCAGCCATTTGGGTTGATTTTCTATCATAAATGGTTGTATCGTCTCCGTCAAATAGGAATTATCTGTAAGTGTCACATAGACGTAGGTACAACAGGAACACAAATGGCAGCAGCATGTAGCTTTATGGTATATGTACTACAAAAGTCTGGACACTCCTCCTCAGTCCATGTTTTTTTTCTTTATGTTTACTACTTTCACTATTGTAGTACATTTCAAATAGACAAAGTAAGTTGTGTGAAATGATCTAGCAAAGAAGAAAATGGAAAATAGCGGTAACAAAGCAAATGGTGGCTACTTTGAAGAATCTGAATGTAAACATATTTTTACGTTCAGATTCCTCAACGTAGCCACCATTTGCTTCACAATGTCGGGGCTCATTTGTGTGAGAAGCACTAATCATAGCTAAAATAATTACGATTAAAAAAGCATTAAATGAAAAAGTTTCCAAAGTTTAACACCACATGACACAATGTGCAAAGAAAGACGGGTCATCCAGAGCTAAAAAACAGAACATTATGACTGCTTTAGGTTTGGGATGCATTGTATATTCAGCGATCGAAAACCCTTAAATGAGAGTAGTAGCTGAATTAAAGTACATGACATTGTAGTATTTATTCTGACCAGCTGTAGATGGTAGATCAGGCTCTGGCAGGTTTCCCAGAGCCCGTGTCACCTTCGTTTCTAAACCTGATCACACTCTCAGATGCTGTTTGGGTGACCTCACTCATTCCAGGAACGACCTACATTTAGAGCCCGGAAAACCAAATACGTTCACCATAAATAAAACCAATAAATCACTGGCATCCAATGGTGTTCAGTATCGCCTTGGCGCGCCACAACCTGCAGAGGAGAATGCAGATATGAATGAATTCATTAACAGACAGTGAAATGAAACGTACAGTAACGTCAGCAAAAGCTCAAAGGAAATTCCTTGGCTTAAGAAAAACACTAAAGTAAGATATGTCGTGCAGCCTTAACTGTGGATCAATATCAGCTCTGTTTTATGTACATTGACTTAGACTTAAGGCTGGTTTAGACACTGCAAAGCTTCACAACTGATGCTACTTTAAGCTTGTGGGATTTAAAGCATGAACACGCAAGGGCACTGGACAAATACTGCAGGATAAACAAGAAACAGCTCAGTCATCACTGCATCTGTTGAGCATTATGAAGGTTCAGGCATGTACAAATAGCCTAAAATAATTGTTGACACGTACAGCATCGAGAACTTACTCATTCCTGTCTGCTGTTGTTTCTATAAAAGGTCAGAAAAGGAGTGAGGCGGTAAATTAATCAAACGTTATTTGAGTGTATTGTGATTCAATTGTTTAAAACCTTCAGTGATAAGTTATGTGTTTTTTTAAAAGTACAGCCGATCTTGTGGTTAGTGTTGCAGAATTATTGCTTTTAAGTTTTTTTTAAAATATTTTTTCATCTATGTTCTTTCATGTTAAATTAAAAGCAATTTATTTGTTTTAAATATAAAGAAAAAACATGAATTGAAGATTTTGATTGATCAAAGGGAGGAGTCTAGGGAGGAGGAAGGGGAATTATGGAGTAAAACGAAGACTGACCTAAACATTTGAGGAGGAAAAGGAGAGGAGACGGTAATTACCAGCCCAGACCTGAACACACGAGGGGTCGACACGGCTGGAATAAAGATGAGCCTGAGCTGACAGCTTTTACAACATAATTTCATGTACTTCATTATCGGCAGACGAATAGCCACACACACATGCTGCCAACCCAGTGAAGATAAAGTGCTGTTCCTCTGTCTGTGAACTCTACTTCACCTCATTTACACTGACGTCTCACGGCCAACACGTCCCAGATCCCCAAATACTGATAAGGCATTGTATTAGAGTTTATGGACTTTACATGCAAAGATTTTGAAATAGTGTAATATGAAATAGTAAATGCTTCTGCTTATTTTAAACGGATGTTCCTTCATCAGCACTGAGACAGGCAGACCGCTAACCGTGGGTGACAGAAACCAGTGACCAGCGTTAGCCTCAACTGAGTGTCCAATCAATGACCATCTCACTCTATTTAACCTTTTCGTGGCCGTGGGCACTCACCAGCTGACACTGGAATCGATTTTTTTTTTTTTTTGGTTTTATATACACAAAGCTTAACTGTGTAGGTTGTCTCCAATACTGAGACTAAGACTTAAATTCAAACTAGCTACTATTATGTATCAATACCAAAAAGTCACATAATTAAACAATAGGAAAAATCTGTCCTTCAAGGTGTTCTATGTAACATTTTCGGGGAGGGGTTTGCCACCTGCTTGTCTCCACGGAGATGTTATTGCTTTGCCTGGAATGTTCCACGGTATAGCATTAAACCTAACTATCTTACATTTATTCAGCTGCGGGTGATTTGGATGCAGACAAATAGCTTGAAACTTACTGAGGTGGCTCTTGCTTGTCTCCATGGTGAAATATACGTTTAATATCATTCTGTGGAACATTCCAGCAATGACCGGGTTTAGTCTCATTTTAGTTATTATATAGTTTGGATTTAAATCTGGTGGCACTCGGAAAGACGAACATGATCTTAGGTGTTTGAGAACCACTGGTCTAAATTACTGTGTTTTGGGGAAATCAAAGTTTTTCCTTATCATCAAAGAGTTAAAATGATGGTATTTTTTTTTACAATCTTTTATATAAACATTTGAACTCATTGTAACGTAAAGCTGGGGTGTATCTGACTGCATACACCACACTGAGGGGCCAGTAGTAATTCTCTCTTTAAACGTTTGGGTCCGCTCCCTGGTGTCCTGTTGGTTGTAAGCAGTAGACTGTGGTGACTGTGATGGATCGGAGCCGGCTATTCACTTGTCTGCTGCTGTGAGTCACCGTGCTCGGCTCTGTGCGTTGATTTATCCATCAGCGCCCACTGAGAAATAAGCTCTATACGGCCAGGAACCCAACTGGCCATAGTGTCATATACACCAAAGCCCCTATTCTCTATGGTAAAACTTTAGCTCATTAACTTCATTAAAACAGTTGTGAATCTAAGTGCAACGCTTTAGTTTTGAGTAGTTTGTTTTAATCAGATGACAGCGCAGTCTAATGCGGGGATTGTGTTAATATGATGTTACAGAAGATGGTAATTAAATAGCAGTGCCCAGGGTAGCAATTGAACTCTCTGATGGGAAGCCAGGAATAAATGTACATTGAGCTCTCTCTGGTGGTGAGATGTGTACATTACTGAAATAAAATTTACAGTATTTTAAAGAATATTGACATTATTGAATGATATGTTTCAGACCAAGGCCACACAGATGCAGACACTTTCTTCTACATGCTGATTATCTCCTCAACCATAAGTTCCCTGTACACTCTTATCTGGGACCTGCGCATGGACTGGGGTCTGTTTGACCGTGGAGCTGGAGAAAACACCTTCCTGAGAGAAGAAATAGTTTATCCTCACAAGGTGTGCCCATATTCAGAGCACACAGCCTGTGATTGACCCTTTCTCTAATCCAGTTTGTCCTCTGAGTTCAGGCCTATTACTACTGTGCCATCATTGAAGATGTGATTCTGCGCTTTGCCTGGATCATCCAGATCTCCCTGACCACAATGACAAAGGTCCACTCTATAGGAGACATCGTTGCCACTGTGCTTGCACCGCTTGAAGTCTTTAGGTTGGCTCCTGATTTCTGTAAATTAATTCACTCTCATCATTGTGAAGAGAGAAAGATCTGATCATTTGCATGTCATAACTTTCTTTCTTAAAAGGCGCTTTGTGTGGAACTTCTTCCGCCTTGAGAACGAGCACCTGAACAACTGTGGTGAGTTCCGCGCTGTAAGAGACATTTCTGTGGCTCCACTGAACGCAGACGACCAGACGCTGCTAGAGCAGATGATGGACCAGGAGGATGGCGTCCGCAACCGCTCTGGCAAAAAGGCCTGGAAGAGGTCCTACAGCCTGTCCCTGAGGCGCCCCCTACTGTCCACTACGCAGTAAGCAAGCAAGACACAGACAGAAGCATTATATATTAACATTGTATCTGAACTCCTGAACATTTTCTTATTTTCTAGATCCAAAAAGGACACAAAGGTGCTTATTGAAGACACGGATGACGAGGCCTTCAGTTGAGCCCAAAGCAGCACAACAAAAACAGATACACAGCTATACTTATGAGGACTCCAGATAATTCAAACTATAAAATGTAAAATTCTCTATTAATACAATCGGTTAACAACTATATAACCCTGGACCCTCCTCATAAGTATAGCCCCACAGTTCAAACATACAAGTGAACCTTCTGAAGCACAAGTGTTGAAGCTGCTACAGGTGAAGACGGCACACAACACAACAGGACACAACCACACTGCCCTGGGATTTCCCTCTTACTTTTTCTAACTGGACTTTTTGGATATTGTTTACGATTTAATTTCATATTTTTTTTTTAATTTATTTTAAAGTACTGCATTTTTGAGGCTGCAGATAACTGTTTACATGCCTTTCTAACTGCAACATATTCAGCTGGAAACAACCCAATTAAAGGACATTGGATTGATTAATGCACTGGACTCTAATCATATAATATATCAAGATTTAGTTATGTTTTTAATGATACTTTTATATTTTATATACATACTTTCTGGATATTTAACGTTTGAATTTCAACAACAAGAAAAAACAAAAAAAACAATACATACCTGCTGGCACTTGCAGGGAAAGTGCATTAAACACAAATCGGGGATGGCTTTTTATTTATAAAATTGTTTTTATCCAATGCATCTGTGCTTTCTAATCTTCGATATTTGATGTGCATTATTACTTGGTCGTAGTTGTTTACTACTTTTTCATGTTTCAACGATTGTTAATGTATTTTATAAAGTTTGTAACCTTTTGTTGGTTTGCCTTGTGCCACGTTTTTTACTAAGCTAAGACCTCGACGCCTGCAGTGCTAAATTAGAATAAATCCTTGTGTCTGTGACTTAGCCTCAGACTTGACATGTGCATTGTGTTTTTGAATCATTAAATGCCAAAGCTTTATTCTAATGAATGTGATTGTGGCTATTGTCGTAAAAAGCTTTTTACTCAATGACTGTGGCCAACAGAAAAAACAAATTTGATATTTAATCAAAAACATTTGTTGGGTGTCTTGATACTGCAAAGTTACATTCTGGAAATATTAAATCTGGGTATTGTTTACTTGTTGATTATGTCAAACTATTAGATTCTGTGTTTCCTTTGTTTAATTTCATCAGCAATGTATTTCTCTGCCATTTATAAAATAGTTTATAATGTAGTAGTATGTATACATGTTTTTTTTTTTTTTTTTAGATCATCCTCTTTATATTGATTGTGTCATTCACAGTCAGTATTTGAAATGTCTCATAAAAATCGACATCGCACAGCGACATAGAGCTTAGGACAGACACCAACACTCATGTACAGTGACAGAAATGACTAGTATTGAGTTAGTTAGAAAGCAAACGGATAGTTTTGTAAAAAGACAGTTGTCTTGCTGCATGCTGTATTTGTTTTATGTTGTATACACCTTAATTTATTTAACATGACTTGTATATATCAGCATTCATTGTAGCCATTGTAACATAGAATGACTACATCTGTTGCCATAAGACAGTATTTTAGGTGAAAAAGATTTTGATTGTTCACAATCCTGCACTTTTTTCTATGTGTAAAACTGTGGGACATATGGTTTATGTAAAAAAAGATAGTGCTAAAGAAATGTAACTGTAGAAAGAATGTGATTTTGGTCCATGTTTTGATCAGCGTCTTCACCAACGGGACAGGACCAGTGGCCTCAAGCTTGTAGTCTGTAACAGTGTGCTATTGTGCATGAACTTATCACTGGTGTATCCTCTGTGCATTTGTGGGCCACACCACAGTCCAACTATGAAATACTGTTTAACTGATCCCAGATCAGGTCAAACCAGGATCCATTTTACTGTGAGCACTTTAAAATGTGTCTGTTTTAGTGACCAGTGTCTATGTTCTGAAGTTCAGCTGGTACTAGCTGATGGACAGGGTCGCTTGTATAGTTCTGGTTGTATAAATGACAGTGGCTGTTATCCATTTTATCCATGGGTGATGGGTGTTAATTGCTTGCATACACCCCTGTGCTGAAGTGGTTGATGTGCTTCTTCCCCATAGATGTCGTCTGTAATTAGCTGAATGTGATAGAACATGTAGTTTGGTAAATGATGTTTTTGAGAAGTACATGCATTCTGACAGATTAAATACTTTGTGCTTAGATGTAAGTTTAAGAGGCATAAAAACTATAGCAAAGTCTCACTTCCTTGAGTCCCTTTTACATAGTAGTTTGTACATGTTGAGTGTATAATGCTGTTCAGCATCATTTTTCCTGATGTTATTTGTATTTCTGTAAACACATTGGTGATCCTATCATATCTGGGTTTTATAAACCACAATTATTTTTAAAACGTGCTCTGACTCCTGTTCTTTTTTTAACATTTCATCAAAGACATAAAACATCAGCCGTTGGCTTGGCAGCAGCTGCACATGTAGTCTAAGGAGTCAATATAGTCAACATTATAGTCAGCTTTGATGTAAAAGTGTTTCCTGATCTGCATCTCTACAATTAACCTGAATGCTCAACAAACTAAAGTAAAACCTTCTGCACAATGCATTCACTTTAGGACAAAAAATATATATAATTGCATCACCCAATATCACAACTAATATTGTTCCGAGATTTGTACACCACAATAATGCTGTACTGCAATATTTGAATGCTGTCAAATAAAACACCATTTAAAAACTGCTTTTCTGAAGCTGGAAAGACGAGTCAACATTTAAGAAGATCACAACTAGGTTGTTTATTTCATGATAACTGATACAAGATTAATGTTATACATTCTATTTTAACACTGATTCTGCTTTTATTTTGTCAGTATGCAAAAAGACAAGGCAAAGTAAACATTTGGAGAAATCATTGATACATAATCTGAATCTTAATATCAAACTTAACCAAATGACACAAAAGGGAAGAATACAAAATGAAACATCAAGTTGACTGACAGCAAACACAAGAACCACATGATCTTTTGATCTCTCAATCAACTTAACAATGAATATATAAAATACTCATATATATATATATATATATATATATATATGCATACACACACATACATATATGCTCGTACAGTATTAAAGAACCAAGTTATACAGCATGTACTCTGCATACAAAGAAAAGGAGCGCAGGACACACATACACACACATTTGACCATTGTTTCTCCATATAAACGCACAAACCAATAGGCAAAAGGCTCTCTGGCTTTAGAAGCTAAAAACTACACTTGACTTTTAAAAAAGTAACATAATGAAACAGACATTCACATTTCTGAACAAAACATAATAATCTTGATTATAACTTGCCTCTTATTGTCCAATAGTTCTGTCAATCATAGTGCTGTTCTCCAAAACCATAGAAATACAAAAAGTCCCATTGTGCCTTTGTCTGACTCAGCCGACAGTTCGCACCAATTTCTGTGTTTAGCTGTGTCTCAGATGCATGTCCACATGGCTCCCCCGCGGAGCACTCACTCTTCACTGGTGCCTCTTCATGAGTGAAAGTGAATGAATGAGAAGCGTCCCACTGCTGTGTGGATGTCCTGGAGTCCATGCATTTCAGGTGAAGTGGTGTGTGGTCAACTGTACGTCCATCACTAAGGTGAAGCCGGGGCTTTGCTACTACTGTAATGAACTTGGTATCTGTGTACCGTCTGACCTTTGAGCTCAGTGGTCAGGCAGGTGGTTTTACAGGGGATCATGTCCTCCTCATCTTCTCCCATGAGCCAGTTCTGCACCGAGCGCTCAGCTGAAGCGGTCACATGACTGGACAGCCATCCTTGGTGCCACTTGTCAAAGCGTTCATGCTGGTTCCCCGCAACTCGGTTTTGTGACTGAAAAATAATTCATACTGGGTGAGTCAGAAGCTCGGGACATAATCAACACCAAAACCTGAACACTCAAGCATGTACGCATTACAACATACCTTTCTGGCCTTGACCAGCGCTCCTCTGCGATACATGTAGTCTTCAGAGTTCATGACAAACACCATCTTGTGAGTGTTGAGTTTAAAGCGGCAGTCGAGACTGCCAGCGTTCTCCACTCCCAACTGCCGGTGCCATTCTCTTCTGCAGCGCATGGCCTCCACCTGCCGCACCTGCCAGCGCCGGAAACGCCGGAGATTCCTGCAATACAGTGTTCAATTTTAAGTGATCTACAAATATTAAAAGGAAACCATTTCTTAGTTAATCATTTTACCTTGGCAAAAATACAGGCTTGAAAAAGTAGCCTTCAACTTGTGAACACAAGCTTGATTCTGTGCCAACAAACTGTTCCATGTAGCTTGACAGGCACTGAAGAAGAACACATTTAATTTTTCATTCGTAAAAAGGCCATGTTTTATTCAATTAGTGTGTGTATAGCATCGGTTTGCTCACCTGTACATCTAACGGGTCATCACCCTGCGCCTCCTCTGTGTCCAGCAGCTCAATAGTCATCGATACCTGTCCCTTGTTCTGGATAAACATCACCTGTGGAAAGATAAATGTTAATATCAATTATATTACTCTGAACTAGGACTGTAGTCAACAAAAGAAATTCTTGGTTGACCCAAGACATGGGATTATTCAACCAAGTGGCGTAAAACTGGAAAAAGCTCCCAAAACTATTCAGTATCCCTATGATCTCATGTATGTGACTCAAACTGCACTGACAAGACCACAACCGCGCAAGTTCATGCAAAATTATGTATACAGAATAACACTAGGAAAAGGTAGAAAAAGCTTCAGTTGTAGTCATCTGGACTCAGTTTGAAAAATAGACGTTTCGACTCTCATCCAAGAGTCATTGTCAATGACTCTTGGATGAGAGTCGAAACGTCTATTTTTCAAACTGAGTCCAGAGGACTACAACTGAAGCTTTTTCTACTATGGAACACGCCTGGACGAATGAGGGATTACACCGACACTAGGAAAAGGTGTATTTGTATCATGTTAAATTCATGATTCAGTCCCAAATCTTCAGCTATAGCTCACATCAAGCCTTCTCCTTTCTGCTGTTGTCCCATATCCCTTATAATCAAAATAAAATGGGTCGACTGGACCGATTAAGTCAACTAAATGACAAAAGGACCACAGCCCTACTCTGTACGGTAAATAATAATAATACAAAAAAATATTTATATAGCAGCACGTACAATACACAATAATATACAGATAAAATGAACAAGACAGAAGAAGTAGAACGAAAAAGATGGGGAAGTAACGGGGGTAGAAATGTAGACAGTTGGGTAGAGGAGGCTAGGGGTAGGGGAGGTCATAGGCTTGGGTGAAGAGGTATGTTTTTAGGCGGGATTTGAATGTTGTGAGTGAGGGAGAGTGGCGGACAGGTTGGGGGAGGGAGTTCCAGAGTCGGGGTGCTGTTCGGGAGAATGCTCTGTCACCAAAAGTTTTGAGTCGGGATGCTGGTGCAGTCAGGGTGAGAGAGGAGGAGGATCGGAGGGCTCGGGAGGGGCGGTGGGGGATGAGGAGGTCAGACAGGTAGGGGGGGGGGGGGGGGGCTAGGTGGTGAAGAGCTTTGAAGGTGAGGAGGAGTATTTTGAAGTTTATGCGCTGCTTGATGGGAAGCCAGTGGAGAGAGTGGAGAACTGGAGTGATGTGTTCACGGGACCGGGTGTGGGTGAGGAGGCGGGCAGTTCATGTTTGTTGTCAGACCGCCAATAGGCGCCCGTTTCTCCTTCGCTGAGAAATGTTTACACCTGTTGTACCTGTGCACTGGACATAAGAGTCTTTCTGTCCAAACTGCATGTCAGAGAAGACCAAGCTCAGCATGAGGTTTTTATTCACACACAAAGAGATACTATATGGGTTAATTATTTATATGCTCAGTCAAGATGATATCAATTTGATTTTGTCTTAAATCCATGATCTGACCTTGAAGCAGTTCTCTTCAGCCATGACTCTTTCTGCTTTCCACTGGTAGCTGGTTTCCCACGCTGCTCTGACACACTGAGAGGACAGGTTTCCTCCAGCTGCTCCTCTCTTCCTCTCCGCTAAGTACACATCCACCACCTGCAGACACACCTCGTCGCTCACCAGATGTTGCAGCTAAAATGAAGCATGAAAGTGTTAAGTCACAGGAGGAAAAGAAGACAACCGTATTAAAGAATGACTGTACCTGTCGAATGATGTTGTGTATGACTTTGTCAATGGTGAAACCAATATAGGCGTGAATCGTGAACATCTCTCTTAGAGTATCCTCGTACTGAGTAGAGTCCAGGTTTCCGTCCAGCAGACTGCGCACCATGTCCAGGAAAGCTGGATAGTACTCCTCCAGCTCCACCTCACCTGTGCAGAAATAGTCAGTGAGCTAGCTTTATGAACAATGTTGAACAGTGGGAAACAAAAATATTTTTGTTTGTTTTTTAGTACAGTTTTGAGGTTAGCAATATTGACAAAAAATAACATTTATTTATAATTTTGTTATTATACGGTGGCAGAGTGGTGAGCACTCTGTGTGTTTGTATGTTTCTACCCGTGTCTGGGTTGCTCTGGTTTCCCCTATTATTAATGCAGAGGGCAAATTTCCCTACAGAAACAATAAAGGCTAAGCTAATCTACTTTATTGGAGTTTCCCCAATAACAAGTCAGACAAAATCATGTCAAGCAAACAGAAATGTGTGTTTTAACTATGTTTCTTCCATTGTATTAGTTGACAGACAAATGTGAAATTTTATTAATCATCTAAATGAATCAAAAATGTGCTGAAATATAATCTTATGCTCTCTTTTGAAAGCTTACAACAAAACTTTTTGTCACTTTTTGAGTACTTGGAAAGACTTACTTGGCTGTTTGAGGCGGAGCTCCATGGCGAGGTCACACGCCTTTTCCCTCCGTCCCTCGGCCATGAGCAGCCTCTCCCGACTCTGCTCAGCTCTGTGATCCAACAGCTGCCGCTCTGCTTGCCGATAAACGCGTAGCAGTCTTGAGCACAGAGTTTGATGCAGCCGCAAAAAGAAATACCAGTTGTTGTTAACGAAGAAGAGGTTGTAGACATCATCTAGCTCTTTTTGGTGCTCGGCCTCAGGGTCTCGCAGGTCCACTCTCTCCCCAGGAGCACTGGTGCTTGCCTCCATCGGGGTGGATGGTGTGGCAGCGGCGGGCTGGCTCACATTGCTGGAAGTGGTGGTCTCAGAGTCTGCTGGCTGAGATGGACTACCCCGCCTCCGCCTGGACTCCCCGTTAAACTGCTGCTGCACTTGGCTCTGTGAATGAGCCGGCTGACTTTGAGCCGGGCCCCCGGCGCTTGGTGCTGCTCCCGTAGTGCTGGTTGAATTCACACTGGCTCCAGAAGCTGTAGTGGACGTGCCTCTCTCTACTCCTTCCTCGGGCTCTGGCTCCTCATCCGTCCAGTCCTCTGTGTCGCTGAGTTCGCCGCGGCGCGAGAAGTACAGGTCTGGGACAAAGTGCTGGATGATGCGCTTGATGTGGTCTTTGTCATCTTTGTGGATGGTGGGCTGGCGTTTGACGTGGTAGATGATGAGTGCCGCTGCGTCCTCCAGGATTTGCTTGTCCTCATATGGGAAAACCATGTGGGGTTCACTGGGCGGGGCTGACCCAGAGCTATTACGGCCCTGTTGCCCGACACCACCCTCTTCTGTGCTCTGCTCCTGACGCTACAACACAAGAACATCCTATTGAATGCAATCTGAACCATTTGAAACCGTTTTGAAACCAATTCTGAATGTACCTCATCATAGACACTTTCAATTTCATTCAGAAGACTTTTACAGCGCAGGGCTTTCATGTCATTCTGTTTGAAATTAACACCTTGATGATCAAGTGACTTAAGGTAAGCCTTCTCATATTGTTCTCTCCAGATTTTATTGAAGCCCTGCTGTGCCTCTCTCCACTCCTCCTCCTTGGCTTTCAACCTGAAAGAAAGACACACACACGCACAAAAAAACCTTTAATGTACGATGTTTTAGTAAGGAAAAAAAAAAAAAAAACATTAAGAAATCTCAGATTCCCTAATTTGGGGTCAATCAAACTCAAAAAACGTAGCGTTTAATTTATATGAATACTGACAAGTAATTCAGATTAAATGAATGTGTGTATAAAGTCTACTCATGTGTCAAAATGCTGGAGTGCTACAGTTGAATCAAAGAATTACCGGTAGATATTGTTTTATGAAGCAAATAGATTTGATCTTGGTATTTTATTAATTTCGAGCAAAATTTTGAGAACATTTTAAAGAACAAGAAGGATTGTATCACATACCAAAGGTGCCCTGGAGAAAAACAACTTCAGAGACCAACAACAAGACTGACCTTTTGAGAACCACAGGCACAGCAGTAATGGGACTTCTTTTCAGGCCTTCAATGATCTCTGGGGCTTTGTCGCCATAGATACGATACACGGCTCGTCGCTGGATGACCTCTGAGGTGCCACCCAGACAGTCGTCCAATCTGAACCGGTCCTGGTCATCAGGCGGCAGCCGCGACAGCTTCTTCTGAACACTCTCCAAGACCCGAATAGTGGCCAGGTTTGTCTCGAGGACGACGTCCAGCTGGAGCAAGTCAAGTGTTCAGATGTACTTCAACATCACTAAACACAGCAGAACATAGTGCAGTACTTTTTTCAGAGAATCATCTTACCTCAAACCGTTCGTCCTCACATCGGTGCAACTGCTCCTCATAAGGAGTCTTTTTGGAACTCACAAAGGTCGAGTCCTCAGACCAGGATGGAAATGACACCCAGGTGTCATTGAGCACCTACAAATGTACAAACAAAAGTTCATACTAGTTTACATCTAAACTAACATTCAGACTTTAATAAGCTTGACTGATCAACATTCAGACTTTAATAAGCTTGACTGATCATCATGAACGCACCTCCTTGCACAAAGCAGTGCGCCCGCTGCATTTGGGCTGCTGGTAGGTCTTGGGTAGAGCTCTGTAGCTTGAACCGAGGCGTTTACATGAGGCATAATCCACTTCCCTGCCTCCTCCCCCCTCCATGTAGCGATCAGACAACCCAGAGACAGAATGAGAGAGCTCTTTGTCTCCCAGAAATGACTTGAACTGCGAGTACAGCTCAGGAAATTTCCTGCAAGATGAGCAAGGAGTTAAAGCAGTGTGTATTTCATTAAAAATACTGCAAATGTAAATCATTCCTTAATTGCTAACCCAAGAAATGGAGTGACAAGCTGAAGCAGTTCAGCTCCAGACACAACTTCCTGGTTAAACAACGCAATGCATCGCAAGAAGTTTTCATAAACCTCTTGGCTTTTAAACAGTCTTCGAACCTAAAAAATAAAAATGTTATGATATGGAGAACTATTTTATATCTTAAAAAGTACAAAAGCAATAGCTTACTTTATCAAAGAAGGAGAATTCTCTTAATACGCCATGTTTACCAACAGAGGCAAAGGATTGATCTTTGGTGCAAGAATACTTCATTTTTTTCTAAATCACAAATAAAATAAAAAAAAACAATGTTTAATATTAAATATTTCTGGATGCTGCCATTTCCAAAGAACAGTGGTACCTTGAGGAGTGGGGACATATGCTGCATTAGTACAGGTCTGGGTCTCTTTTTGTTCTGTTTACTTAATATATCGTCTTCCTCTGATCTTTTGAGCGGCTCTTTAGCCCCCGTCAATGAACTTCCAGTAAACTGTTTGAAGACAACATTAATGTGTTATCAATAGAAAAATCTATTGATTTAAATTGGAAACCTAGCTGTTTTACTCACCAGAGACCGCTTTGCATCTGGCAAGAATTGTCCAAACTCAGCCAGTAAATCTTCTTGTCCTTTGAAAAGGCTGGCCACTTTAGAGAAAACCTCATCCTCAGTCATCCCGCTGCTACCGCGACTGCCCCGACTTTCCTTCACCTCCAACTGCTCTTTCTGAGGGACAGAAAAACACTGGTCTTAAGGTCTGAAACATTTTTAACAATACAGAAATGGAATCATAACATCAATATCAATAGTTATCTCCTCATAGACCAAAATGCCATAGCAACTATCACATTTACTCTTCTACAGTCTATATTTAGTCACAGCCTAAATATAGTTTTATTCCTGAACAAAACATTAGGGTTGTCGTCGACTAAAGACATTTTTGGTCGACTAAAGATCGATTTGTGGACTAAAAGTGGGTGTGGCAAAAACTATCAAAACCATAAAGTACCTCCAAGTATCGAACACAATCAGCACTCAAAAGACTAACTATACAGAAAGGTACTAGAAAACAATGTATTTTTATGTTAGGGGTACACAAGTTCATTATTCACTCCAAAATCTTCAGCTAACTTACTCCATATCTTTTCATTTTTGCTGTTGTCCCATATAAATCCTTTTGATCTAAAAAAAAATTGATCGACTAATAAACACAAATAATAAAAATGAAGACACCATTGACCGATTAACCAACTAAACGACTGAAGGATTACAGCCCTACAAAACATTACACCAAAGAAGCAATCATATCAACTAACACTCACTCATTGAAACAATAACTAGCAAAAAAAAAAAATAGCAGGATTTGGGGATTGTAGCTCCTTCCACAGAGTTACTCCTCAAGTGAGACTGAAAAAGACACAAACTGTTTGCCTCAAAATACCTATAGTGCATATGACGGGTCAGACTACACATTTCACATGATCACATCTAAAAATTGACCAGTTTGACAGTTTATAATTGTACTTCCTGGTTGGACAAGAGCAGCACATGTGACATGTGTAGAGGTAATTCCACAACAAAATCCATATTAAATTACACAATAATGATTTGACAAATAATACCTGATGACACCTTTATTTTGTTAAATAATGATTTAAACTGTCAGATAATTGTGTCAGTTGTGTGTAAATTGTCTCTGCATGTTTGATGGATTGTAAGCACATTGATGACACAAACAGAGGGATTCAGTTTTAGAATTCAGCGCTATTTCATGTAATTCCCTACTTTTATTGTTCACCTTTTCTTCACAAACTGCAACTTAGACAGATTTAAAACTAATAAAAAGATTTACAACGGGGACCATCTCACAGGAAAAAGTAACAATTCGAAAAGCACAAGTCATATGCACGTTACAATGATCTTACAATAAAAATACCTGGTACGTGTGCAGAATCTCCAGGAAGGCTCTGTAAATCTCTGGATGATCTAGGAACCGATTCTTGATTTTGTTTACGTAGCTGATGGCACTGTCAAACTCCACTGGGCTGGTTTCTGAGGCTGGCGGGGAAACAGAGGTGGTGGCGGCGGCCTGGCTCTCTTTGTTGTTGAGCGGGAGAGAGAGTCTGCTTGGAGGTTCTGGCGGTGCTGCCGAGGCCGGGGACGACAGTGACTCTGCGGACACGGGTTTGACCTCACTGCTGTGACCTTGTGCACCTTCAGCGTGAGAGGCAGAGGCACTCGCCGGAGGAGTCGTCACCACAGACGTAGTGAGACTCTTGCCCTGTTGGCTCAGTGACACCTAGAAAGATGACAGGAGTAAGCAAATGCCAATTGTCTATAGTAAGCTGGGGTATTATATGTAGAATAATGTGTACTACAGGGTTATGGAGTGGGCAATTTGACTAAAATAAAGCTCCTGATTCTCTAGATTTGAGATGGTCAATCCAACAGAAATCCACCAAAATGCATCTTTAAATTAATTAGTTGAGGTTTAAGTATCAGACAAACATGAAAGAACTGTAACTTACCCATAAAACGTACATCAATATTATGACATACCTTTGTTTGAACGATTGCAAAATAGTTTTGTTTACTTTTTGTTGTTAATCATCCTTTTTACAGCATTTGGAGATCGTTTGTATCATAAACAGTATTCCCAATAATAACATATTGTGTGGATGCTCGAATGGCAATGAAGGCAACCATCTCATGTGTTTACATCCTTAAGACTGGAGGATGCTGGACATCAAAATCATGTGAAAATTTACTAAATACTTAAGTTTCACTGCTAATTTTGCACTATGGTTCGGACTACATTTTGGGTATACTTATATACAACTGTACTTTATTATTATAATGCATGGCTTATTGTATCACAGTTTATCTTTACATTATAATAAATTGTTTCAGTCGAGAGGTCCACAGCCTTCAGTGAAAGCATGTGGTTTGGAGCAGAGTTCAGACTTTGGAGGAAGAAATTTGACCAGTTGCGGTAAAAGGTAAAGATTAAAAGACGGTCATGTTTCTGTTCAGCTTTTATTTTTTTTCAAATATGACGAAATGGAATTGAAAATCCCGATCAATCAATTAAGAAAAAAACTGATTACTTTCTTTGTCAGCCCTGATACATCCTTGTCTAATAGATACCACAACTAGTTTGTTTGTGGTTGAAATGATGAAATCAAATTTTGGATAGCTCTAGAACAACCACTTATACAATATCCATTTTTCAATGCATCTTCGCCCTCTGTGTTGTACCTGTGCAGAAAATGGAGACTGGAGAAAAGCCACCCCGTTTTTAGGAACCTCTATCCGATACCCCGGGGGAAGGAAGGCATTAAACCCCAACACAAGGTCCGGGTGTCCATGAAAGAGCTGCGAGACACGGTTTATCACCCCTGGTGTGTCAATGCTGTGCACAAGAGACAAAATGTTCAGTTAAAAGCAGAAGGACATGTTCATTATCGAGACTAGCGCCGCAACAAACCATAATTTTTGTCAATTGATTATTCTAGCTATTGTTTTGTAGATTAATCGATTGCTTGTTTGGATCGCGAAAGGCACATGAATAAGATTTTTACAATATGTGCCTGAGATTAATTGAAAGTGATGCCGCTTGAGGGAGTAGTTGTTTTTATATATATATATATATATATATATATATATATATATATATATATATATATATATATATATATATATATATATATATATATATATATATATATATATATATATATATATATATATATATATATATATATATATTCAGAAAGAATTTTTTTTTTAACATACAAAATGTTCACGTTTCCAGTGTCATTTTGTGCAACTCATAATACCTGTTCTTTCAGCACATGTTTTGAAATCTGTGCATAGTTCAGACAATGACTATTGGAATACTGCATACTACCGGTACTTATACCGATAATCAATTTGTTGCAATTAATTGATGATCCCATTCCAGCCATCATCAAGACCCTTCTCAAACATACCTCTGGGATTTGAACTCTTTCATGATGTCGAGAAACTTGTTGTATATTCCTGGATCATTTGCAAACCGATTTTTGACTTGGTCCAAATATGACAAGGCATCTTCAACCTAAAACGACAACAAAAAACACATAATTACATCAATTTTTACCACTGTGCTTTGGATTGCTCTGCTACTCCCGAGGCAAAACGCTACACTTTGAACCTGCACAGCTCGTTAACAGGGCGACTAGTTACTCGCCTCGTTGTTTCATGATGTTTTAGCACTGAATAGGTGATTATTTGTCTACACAAGGGGGACAGACAGGGGGGATATCCTTTAGTTACGCCCCTGGTACAGAGCTAACATTAGCCGAGGAGAAATGCTCCTTTCGACACTACTTTTTTGCGGCTTTGTGCACATTTTACACAAGCGTATGATTCAGCTGCACCTCAAACTATGATGCAAGGCTCACGAATACAGTCGAACCCGGCGCAGGCACAACAAAGACCTCCCAAAGCAGCAGCTAATCAGGAGAAATAGCTGGTTAGCCTGGCACTTACTTTGTTCAGAGGCGCAGGAGAAACGGGGAACTTCCTGCAACTGAGCTTTAGACTTATTCGCCGTTTTGCACACTTCTTTTGTTGACACCGTGCGCACGAAAACTAACGCAAACTATGGCACCCAACGTTCCGCAGAATTGTGCAAAAATCAAGCCCCAGTTTTGCCCTTTATTCCCCATGTTCAGCCGTGGATCACTTTACACAGGCCAACAACGCGCAAAAACCTGGCGTCCCTTTCACTACTCTTAGAACAGAGGGAAGACAATATCCGAGAGCCAGAGCAAAGACCGACAAAATGGTTGAGACCACTGCACTACCGCGGTGTGCTGTCTTACCTTGAGCTTCTGGAAGTGCTGCTGCTGCACTTGTTTTTGTGTTATGACATAAGGCTTGTCTTGAATTTGGTTTATTTGCTTGGCGGTGCTGTGCGTCTGAATCTTCGCCATTATCCCGGCGGTGGCGATAAAAGGCTACACCGCCAGGCCAGTATCGCAACTTGACACAGAAGCCCTCGGTGTACCTCCAATTGTCGGGGTAAATCGTTCTTCTCGGTCGGGGGAAAAGAGCCAGTCTGCCAAGCAAACGGGGCTCACTCTTGCCTCGCTGGACAGTCTGGCTTTCAGCGCAAAGGCACGAAAAGTGAAGAGCGGTGACAAGAGGAGCCCGCTACGCTCCGCGGCTTTGGCCAAACGCGTCCATCCGAACCCGACGGGAGACGGCGAGGAAAATAAGCAAAAGACAAAAGGTTATCATTTTTTGTCGTTTTAGGAATAACTATTGCCTGTCTCTTTAAATTCGGCGGCAGCGGTCTATCTTGGCGTCCGGAAGCCAGAGTAGGAGTGAAAACTGAGGGTGAAAAATCGGACTGCGCATGCGCGGCTGTGGGCGGAGCGAGCGGCCGAGGAAGGAAGACTGCTCCACTCCCCCTTCAATGCTACAAAAGAACAAGGTTACTCGCTGCAAAAACGCGAACACACACGGACAGAGCAACGCCGAGTATGGCTCCATTTATTAAACTGAGGGAAAGAGTCGTTTCTGCGCGTTTTTTCAGATGCACTTTTATTTATCAACGAAATACAATGAAGGTAAACAATGTGAACCCAGAATAAAAGTGCCGTCAGCTCCCGCATGCTGCGTTATAGATGTGATAGATGTGGCTTAAGGAGCTTTGGCAGCCAATTTCCATCTCTGTAGCCACTGTTGAAAGGTCAGACCTCCTTTATTTATCTCAGGTAGAACATGCTGGGCAGGTTGATCCCACCTAAAAGGAAACGGTACAAAACAAGACTGTAGAAAATACAGGTGGCACACAGCATAAATAACTTGTGTTGTCTCACCAATAAGATATGGCAATTTTGACTTGGTCGCCATAAGCGAGTCCCTGTGCACAGCGCTGACTGAGACTGCGGACTCTTGGTACCAAAGCTTTTAGAAGTTTCTGATCCTCCTCCTGGACTTTGGACAGCAGGGCTACAAAGATACACATTTGTAAACATAAAAGGACACAGATTTGAGTATTTTCAATGCCCTTACAGTGTTTATGGTGAATTATGAAAACATAAATCCTTTACCGTTTTGATCAGAGGCATGTAACAAGTTTACTTCCTTTTGAGTGTTCTTCAGAGTAGCAGACTGAAGCTGCAGTAACTGTTGAAGGTATCGCAACTCCAACCACTGTGAGCGAGCATGAAAGCAGAGTTCCTCTGGAGCCTGGAGTCCAAGAAAGCAAAAACACTCACTACATTCGACAATCACAGTTGCAGAAACAAACCCCCTTATCCTTTTTAACGAGAATGTAATTAGCTGGCCAACAGACATGATAACAAATATAGCTTACTTTGTATAGTGGGAATTGCATGTTCTGGCAAAAAGTCCTAAACAATGGCAACTGTAAGCGGTGGATGGAAAGCCATGATGCTGGGATTCTTTGTGTTCTGAACCCAAACATAAAACAGCCTTTATTATATAGACAAATTATAATTTGTCCAATTTGAATCGGACATCTTGAACCATGTTCTTACCCTTCGATAGTTCTGCGGTCCAGTGCAAGAAGTGAAAGAGTTCCCAGTTGCTTGGCCTCCTTAGAAATTGAATTTCTTATACTATTAGCTGCAGCAGTGACATCATCAAATTTGGGCAGAAGTTTTCCTTGGACAAAATCTTGCAACTAAAACAAAAACCCAATATATGTTTGTATACATCAGAAATACAATGACACTAGTTGTACCTAAGTGTTAAGTTGTACCTCTCTCTGTTGGCGAATCAGATCTGTCTTAGCCGTAGAGTTTGCCTTTATCAGGCCTCGGATGTCTTCTTGTCTCAAATCCTGACAACAAAAACAAAACTTTATTGAACTGGCAGGGGAAATTAAAGAACTACTGAGTTGTGTGATTTAACTACACACAAGGAAAACAAATATGCACACACGGCCCCTATAAACCACCATTTCAATTTATAAACTTGCCACTAGTTTTCTGAAGTTCAAAATGTTTTGCCACTGTGTGTGAAGCGTTCGAAGCACTTCCTGTCTGCTCCTGGCCTGTTTGTCCAGTTGAATACATCGGTCTCTGATAAAATCCCTTGTTGCTGCTTGCATCACACACTGGAGTTCCACTTCCAAAGTTGACCTGGAATCAAACAAATCAAATCATTAAGTTCAAATGTTGTGCAGCCTATCAATCAAAAGAACAAACCTACATTGCTAAGGACTCATTATTAAGATCCTCAATGAAACCAGACATCTCCTGCTCAGCCTCCTTCTTGTGAGAAAGCAGCTGGTTTCGAAGCGTCAACACTCTTGCTCGAGTTTGGGCCAGTTCTACCAAACTCTGCTCTACCTCTTCCCATGCAGCCTGAAAAAAACAAAACAAATAAATGATCCTACAACTGATACTTAGAGCACCCATGCAAGTCTTCATGTTGCACCTGTAAAAGTGTCTTAACAGGTGGCAATTCGTCTACTGCCTCGGCTGAGATATCCATTAGATGATCATCTTCATAGCGGAACCTGAACCGACAGAATATTGTAAATAACACATTTATTTGAGCTTTAGATGCATATTTAACTGATAATGTTCACATACTTAAGAGCGTTCACATCGTGCGTTACATCTAATGAGCCAAGTTTGTCCTCAAGGTCTTTCTGCTCACACACAGCAAGATAATGCAGCGCTGAAAGGATTTGGTTTGGCGGATACGCACACAACAAGTCCTGGTAAAAGTACAAATCAATTTAATGAAAATAGTCAAAAACCGTAAACCCGGACAGTCAAACTATTGAAGAAAGCGCCCACCTCGGCTACACTCAACCAGTATTGAAACACTGAATTTCTCTGCTCACGGGTCGTTCTATTGGAAAACAGAAATATTATGTGTAGAAGGATCAAATGACTGCGTTTTCATTTGTGACTTTTTGTCTTCAAGTGTACCCACAGCGTATCCTCAGTTTTCAGTTCACACTCCTGCAATGCCTGATAAAACTGCATCCTGTCATTGCACAACTCCCGCACCTCACGCTGTTCAAGAGAAGACAACATATATAAAAGGTACAAAACATTTTATCCAAATTAGTAATGCTGCTAAATAAAATAAAATATTTGCATGCAAGTAGGACTTAAGTCGACTAAAGACATTCTTGGTCCACTAAAAATTTGTCCTGTGCATCGATTAGTCAAAAAAAGATGGATCAAGAGAAAAAAGATCAATACTAGAGGAAAATCTCTCCACCAATAAAATATTTGATTGACTAATAAATATGTAGGTCGACCCACGCAGCTGATTAATCAAGTAAACGATTAAAAGCTTACAGCCCTAAAGGCAAGATGCATTAGTGGCTACCTTTGTTTCAAGCACAATGATTTCACAATAACTAACATCTCTTACCAGCACTTGCGCTTCGGTGTTGAGATTTTCTTTACCGTTTGAGGATTTTTGATCAAACAACACTTCCACCTCAGCTTTCCTGTAAATACAACAACACACATGAACAATAACATTTCCATAAATTCACATTCTCGCCACTTACTTTCATACCTGGTCATCTGTTCAAGAGCCTGGCAGTGCCCGTTGATCTTTTTGACGTCTTCTTCAAGCACCTGTCGCCCCTGGACACAGTGTTGCGTTAAGGACGAGAGGAGAAGCTCTCTGCAGCGGTTATCCTCAACCTGTGCCCAAGTGCCTGCAATCGACTGCTCTGTGGACAACAGTTCTCCATTATTTACAGAGATCAACGGTTGCTCCCGCCTCTCTGGTTACAGAAGTAAAATTGCTATTTGATATTTTTTCCCCCAGACTTTTTTGGGGGGGATTACAAGTTTGAAACAATAAATATATTGTTCAAATGTTTTCTATAAAGCAGAGTTATCGAGATGATGGGAGTGGTGTTCATAATACCATATTTTCTTTTGTAGGGACAGTGCAAATTGAAGAACGTATGTAAATGACAGTGTAAACGTGACAGATTCTAGCAAAGATGCTGTTGTCCTCAGGCAACACAGAAGACAAATATAAAGCACTACAAGAAAGACAACACAGGACAATAAAAGGCTAGTTAAAGACAGGCTTGCTTTTCCTTCATCCACAGTTAAAGTGCAGTTTAAAAGTAGACAGGGATGGACATTCCCTCAATAGTCAGAAGAAGGCTTTTCTAATAATTAGTCCCTTTAACAGCACATCTTTTCCCTCTTTTCTCACAGCTCTCTTCCCCTCTCCCCCTTTCTCCCGTCCCGTTGTCGCTTTCGCCCCCTGACATTTGGGAACAGAAAATCATGTTTGAAAGCTTGATAGAGGCTGATCAGCAAAGTAACAACTAATGGACACATCATTTACATAATGTTTCTGAAACTGGGCGGCATGGTTGCGCTCTAGACAACAGCACAAATACTGCAATAAACAACAAACAAACCTTGTGTTGCTAGTTGGTCCTCTGTTCCACTAATCTGTGAATCCAAGTGTGCGATTTCAGCAGTGAGTTGCTCTATTTCCCGCTGGAGATCTTTCTGTTTCGCTGCTTCACTTTTGCCCTCGGCCTGTTTCAGCTGAACAATTTTAAGTGTAATAACAGAACGTCATTCAATACTACAATAACTGCGAAAATGATATACTCTGGTTGGTCAAATATAGCAGTGTTCCCCATAGACTGTCGACACTATGGTGGCGCAAATTATTTTAATAATTTTATCTCACAATTTTTTGAAGAATGTCACATTACATAATTCCTACCTTTTTGATCAATGTAGTCACTTTCATATGTTTATGTTAATGCAATGAGCAAACAATGTTGTTATGCCAAAGTAGACTATCGGGTGATAATTTTAGACTTTTTTAAAACAGTTATCTCTAGGGCTTGGTATTGCCTGGTACCTCACAATGCAATACGTATCCCGATTCAGGGTCCACGATACAATACATGTCCTGATTCATGATATCCCTTAAAACCGGTGTTATTATGTTTTGATAGTTGAACAAAAAATTGCATTAAAATTTCCTGTTCACACTGGCCTCAATATTAGAATACAACTGTCCCATGATGAAGTCACATGTTCAGCTCCTCAGACTTGGCCTTGTTTCAGCAGTCTGTAGGTTCAGAAGCTATTTCTAATGACTTTATGTTGTTTTTAGCATATTACGCATCTCTATCGATATTCGTATTGCCAAGAAGTCCATCACGATAAATCACAATATAGATATATTGAACACAGCCCCATTTAAACACCATAGTGTTGTCTGTTAATGGGAAACACTGATATAGGCAAATAAACCTTTTTTTCTTGAAGCATGTTGTACCTAAACAGAAAGTAGTCAAAAACAATGATGGATTAATTTACCACTAATTCCTACAGTCAAATGCAACTATAAACAATTTAGTGACAAAAACCATACCACTTGAGATTCCCACGCATGATCTTTATTTTCCTGGAAAGAAACAAATCAGTTAGTGCACATTTTACTTTCCTATTACACAATATTTGGAGTACATTTCCACAGATTGATAAATGTATTCACCCATAGTGGCTCAGCCGTTTATCAGGTTGTTCCACGGCTTTTTGTTCATTTGTTTACATTGTGTTGGCTACTATATCTCTATGAACGTTTAGCACATTAGCAACAACATGGCGGATTTCCATGGTGAGATATTTTGTTCTAAATTGTTAATCGCTATGGAAACAGTCCTAATTTCTCATACTAGGATAGCTACCAAAGATACGAAACATTAACGACAAAATTAAATAAACAAACCTCTGTTGAAAGACATGGTGAATCATATATTTCCAAATTGACTTGCCTGTGCCCACGCATAGCCTGTAACAAGCACATAAGTATTAAACAGTTGGAGAATACTAAAAACTGAAAATGGGCGCATACGTTTTGCAGTAGTTGTCATTTGGCAGAGTGTCCGGGGGCAGGTTAAACTCCTCTGTGGCCCAGCGCTTTAGCTCCTGTGCCAGGCTTTTGTCCGCCATCACGAACTGCGACAACACTCATGTATGTCGTAACAAGCAGAAAAGTTGCAGTGTTTGTGTGAACAATAACTTCGGAATATTACAATCGCACGAATGAGCCGTGTTGTTTTGAGAAACGCTTCAACTTCCCGCTCACAGCGCCACTTCCGTCCTTCATCTTCTCACTCACACCCCCATGTTTCACTGTCGCGTAAACACTGCCCCCTAGTGGTTCTCCAACGTTACATTACCACGGTCAAAATTTAGCGTCAAAAAGAACAAAAAACACAAACTCTTTAACACTGCTTTAACACATTTATTACGTTAGTAACTACAAAGAATCAATCTTGTAGTAAAACAGTAGATGTCTAGATGCACAGCATTAGACCTTTTGTCCACTGATGCAGATTTGGCTTTAACATTCACCACTAATTCTTCAGTTCAAATAATCAATGGCACAAACCATGGTGTATATACATTATTTCCAAATAAATAAGACCCGAGTTCAAAATAACAATGCACAATATATAGTGCAGATCACAACCTGCATCATGATTTTACATGTGTAACATATGAATTGCAGAAGCAAGTAAAAAAGAAACAAAATATCTAAAACCTAATTAAATTAAAATGGAACATTCAAACAATGTTCAAATAACTATTAACACCAACATGTTTTGAATGCTTTAAAGACCAAGTATTTTCGAAGTTAAGATTGTACTTCCTTAGCACCATAGTTGATGAGGTCTGTTTGAGGCTTTGGTCACCGGATCCTTGTGAAAAGATTTAAAACCGATACAGACTCCTGAAAAAAGAAAATATTTTGAACTATTCAATTTTATATACAAATTTAATCTTACCTTAGTTGATCTGGTTTTACTAAATACGTTCCAAAAGCGAAGTGTCTCATCTCCAGCTCCTGTTACTATTGCCTCGCCGTCAGGGGACATGGCCTACAAAATGTTTTAAGAAAAGCACCAAACCATGTGAGGATCAAGAACTGCAATTCATACAATTAACAAAGCGTATGAACACTGACCAGATACAGAACACGGTAAGAGTGTCCTGTGAGTTTGGCCACTTGTGTGAGCGCTGGATATTTCCACACAAGGATCTGGTTCTGAGAGTAGCCATGAGTGCTCACCTGTAACAATGGACACATCAAGTAAAGCTTATTTATTAAAGCAACATTTTCAGTAGAGTTAACAACAATAATAATATGCATTTTATTTTCAAACTAGGTACAGCATAATACATTTAAAAAGGTGCACTACGCATCTTTTCTGGTGGCCATTGCCACGTCTCCTTCAGAGTTACCCAGTGCACCTTTAAAAGCACTAATTTCCCACCATGGTCACATACCAGCTCGTTGGCATGCTTTGACCAGGCCAAGTTGCACACTTGTGATCCTGTGTCCATGCACTGGAGAGGCTGCGAGGTCAGAGTGTTCCAGAAGCGGATGCAGCGGTCGGCCGTACCTCCTCCTGACGCCAACAGGCCGTGCTGATGAGGAGACCAAGCAATGGCTTTCACTGCAGCCAGGTGGTCCATGTAAGTCTGAACTGGACTCAACGAGGAGTGGTTCCAAATCAGCAACTGAAAATCAAAAGAGACAAGACCATCAATTAATAAAAAAGGAAATGACTTTACAAAAACAAGTTGAAAATAATACGCACCTTATTATCATTGCCACCAGAAGCAAGAAGCTGATGATCTGTGCTCCATTTTAATCCGCACACTTCTTGTCTGTGGCCCTGCAGCCGTCGCTCAGATTGAAGAGGAGGAGTTCGCACGTCTCTTTGAAGAATCATGCGGTCGCGGCTGCCTGAAGACAACTGATCTGCGTTCCAAGCGAGAGCTCCTGCATAAAAGTCAATCTCAGATTAATTAAACAAGAAAATATAATGTTGTCCCACGGACATGTATTCTCACCAACTCTGGCAGTGTGACCTTCCAAGGCAAAGAGTTTCTTTCCAGCACCAGCATCCCAGATCTGAACATAGCCCTTGTGCGTTCCCACAGCCACTAAATTACCCTAAAAATCACAGATAATCATCTTGGGTAAGAAATTAAACATAGGTAAACTTATAAAAATGGGAATAAATGTTCTCACCCTTTCAGACCACCCAACAGATGTGACAGAATCTCCCTCCACAGACAGATCACACAATCTGGTGACCTGATAGACATAGCAAATGTAAAGTTTTTAATGTTATTTAAGACAAAAACAGAAAAAGGAAAGAAGAGTAATGAAATACCTGACTTGTACATGCACTCCAGAGGTAAACACATGTGCCCAAACCAACACTGAGGACATTGAGTGATGACCAATCAACCAAATTTAAATAAAAGTCATCTTGAAGTTCTGGAGCGTCCAAGACTTTAAAGGGAATTTTGGAAATCTTACGAGTGGGCTTCCTGGGTGAACGCAGCAATTTCTGACTGTAAAAGAGAATATTTTATAAATATACAACTAAAAAATACAAATAATACATAAACCCATTTGTTTACCTTTTATTTGAAACTGGTGATAAAGAATATGGAGATATATTAGAGCCATTGTCAGATGGTGATCTTCTCGTGTTTAATGCATACTGTAAACAAAATGAGATTGTTTTTCATTATCACACCCTTATTTAAAAAACAGAAATTACAAAATTGCAAGTGCATTTCAAAATATGCGTACATTAAAGAGACTTCTCTTTTCAGGAGTTGCTGGTTGTAGACGTCGATCTTCTGTTTGAGGATCATGGATTTTTTCTATACCAGCTCCTAACAACTCATTCTTTAACAACGCAGAATATGCCAGGCCATCTGCTATAACCAACAACAATGTGTTTAAAACAGGATAACAGTGACACCATCACACTCTTGTTATAGAGCTTAATCCCAAGATCTAAATGATCCATATGATACAGGTTTACCTTTGTTAGCATCAGAAGAAGCTTCCTTTGTTTTTCTATTCTGGTTTTGTGTCTTCTCATTTTCCTAAAATTATACAACTTGTATTTAATGCACTATTGGTAATAAGTACTTTAACATTTGCCTGATTATTCTTACATTGACTTTGTGAAAATTGATACTCCAGTTGGCTCCTGCTCTGGTGGGGATGAATCGGTCTCCAAGTTTACTTGGTGATGATAAAGGGGAACATCTTGGTGTCCGATATGCCTGCAAGAAAAATGTTGCAATTACCATCCATCCATCCATCCATCTTCTGCCGCTTTATCCGGGGCCGGGTCGCGGGGGCAGCAGTCTGAGCAGGGACACCCAGACTTCCTTCTCCCCAGACACTTCCTCTAACTCCTCCGGGGGGGTCCCGAGGCGTTCCCAGGCCAGCCGAGAGACATAGTCTCTCCAGCGTGTCTTGGGTCTTCCCCGGGGCCTCGTCCCGGTGGGACATGCCTGAAACACCTCCCGAGGGAGGCGCCCAGGAGGCATCTGGAACAGATGCCCGAGCCACCTCAGCTGGCTCCTCTCGACGTGGAGGAGCAGCGGCTCTACTCCGAGCTCCCCCCGTGTGGCCGAGCTCCTCACCTTATCTCTAAGGGAGCGCCCAGCCACACGGCGGAGGAAACTCATTTCGACCACTTGTATCCGCGATCTTGTTCTTTCGGTCATTACCCAAAGCTCATGACCATAGGTGAGGGTAGGAACGTAGACCGACCGGTAAATAGAGAGCTTTCCCTTTCGGCTCAGCTCCCTCTTTACCACAACGGTCCGATGCAGCGACTGCATCACTGCAGCCGCTGCACCGATCCGCCTGTCAATCTCACGCTCCATCCTTCCCTCACTCGTGAACAAGACCCCGAGATACTTGAACTCCTCCACTTGGGGCAAGGACACCCCACCCACCTGGAGAGGGCAAGCCACCTTTTTCCGGTCGAGAACCTTGGCCTCGGATTTGGAGGTGCTGATTCTCATCCCAGCCGCTTCACACTCGGCTGCAAACCGTCCAAGTGCATGTTGCAGGTCCATGTTGGATGGAGCCATCAGGACAACATCGTCTGCAAACAGCAGAGATGAGATCCTGTGGTCCCCAAACCGGACACCCTCCGACCCCTGACTGCGCCTAGAAATTCTGTCCATAAAAATTATGAACAGAACCGGTGACAAAGGGCAGCCCTGGCGGAGTCCAACATGCACTGGGAACAGGTCTGACTTACTGCCGGCAATGCGAACACAGCTCCTGTTCCGGTCATACAGGGACCGGACAGCCCTGAGCAAAGGGCCCCGGACCCCGTACTCCCGGAGCACCCCCCAAAGGACACCCCGAGGGACACGGTCGAAAGCCTTCTCCAGATCCACAAAGCACATGTGGACTGGTTGGGCAAACTCCCATGAACCCTCGAGCACCCGATGGAGGGTATAGAGCTGGTCCAGTGTTCCGCGACCGGGACGAAAACCACTCTGCTCCTCCTGAATCCGAGGTTCGACTATCGGTCGGATTCATCCCATTGTATGTTGCAATTACATTTTTGTAAATGTATTTAATTATTAGTATAGCATGAAAGATGTTCTGTTATTAGAAATATAAAGACTTTAGCATCTTACTATGGGGCTAAAATTGTCATTGTGAATGTTGATTTGACGAAGAAGGCGGTGCTCATATTCTGGATCCATTCTAAGAGACAAGATGAATCTGTCAGAAAAGAAAGAAAAATGTTTAGTGAGAACAATACAGTAAGAACCCAGACCAGGGATAATGGAAATATGCGTGCATAAAGAGGAGTTCATGTATGAAGCATTGTGTTGTCGTATTTGACTATGACAGTTCATTTAAACACAACTACAGCCGTGCAGCGGTCCATCTGGCCCCAAGATCTCCCTGGGTCATTTATAAAGCTATACAATATCAGCTTCCAAAAACACTGGCAAACGCTGTTAGCATCGAAAGCTAGTGGCTAACTGGATCACATCTGTCTTTGTCAACTCACCTACAACAAGGACAGGACTGAAGCAGCAGCGCAGACACGAGCAATCACACGGACAAAGCGGAGCGTGAAGATGTGACGGTAAAGTGCTCTTACATGAAGGCTTTTCACCTTTTATGTTGAAGGAATGCAGCTGAGTTTGCACCGGTGCATTGTGGGAAACGCTGGGAAACGTCAGTTCTTGCCCATGAATGTATTATATTAACAAATTAACAAATTGCCACACAAATATTAAAGTATTATATAAATGTATTTTATTAGATTTTTTTGTCGCGCTATTTTATCAAACGGACACGTCTTTTGAGAGAGGGTTTGTTTACTGAGGAGATTATTGAGAGTAACAGTTTTGAAATAGTGAGTATATCTCGGTATATCTTTCAGGAACTCACATAGTTGACTTCAAACATGCTGAGGTTTGCTCCAACAACACGACAAACCAGGAATGAATAATTGTTTATTGGAGATGAGTTGGTGCGGTGTTGTGCAGTTCATTTTAAATATCGACAGATGGCGCTGTGGCACTTACAGAGGTTCCATAAAGTGTGTAGTTTAGTCTTATTGGGGCGAGCCACTGCTGGGAGGGAAAAACTAAATAAATAAATTATTTATTTATTTATTTATTTGTTTTTTGGTCAGTTTTGCTCTCTTTCACGAGGAAGCAGCGACATTGTCCAATTGGAAACTTAAAATGTTTAATTAGTTTATTTAATCAATTTGCATACATTTATGGGACATTGTAACTTCAAAGGCCGTTTTCTCAGAACATATTTTTCAGAAGATAAAATTGCAGTATGTTGCATGTTACTGGTTTAAAACATGTGCTACAATCACAACTGAACCTGTCTTGCCAGTGATTTAACTCACTCATGTTCAGCTCAGAACCTCCAGTATTCCAGACTCTTTGACCTGCAGAGGCTGCACTAGCACTCATTCATGATTGGAACAGAGAGGACGCAGGGGTTAAACCAACTGGATTTCAGCATTGAAAAATTCATTCAGGCTCCTTCTTTCTGATTGGATAATCATAAGCAGAAAAACACACCTACTTGCTACTTTGCCAATGTTTTTGTTATTAAGACTAAATTAGCTATACATTATCAGCAGAGGCAACATTTGATGTTTATGTTTACTTAGAGTCTGGGAACACAGGTAAGAAATGCCATATTTTTAATAAACATCTCCCTAAATAACCACCATGTTACAATCTTGTAGATTATGAATAATTGTATGGAAGGATTTGTTTATGTCTAATTTCCATAAGAACAATTTTGCTGAAATATTAAGTAAGATAAGTCAAAATATATCAATAAAAGGAACCAAGAAATTTAAACTTGCCTCTATACATTTTTCAGATTTACATGTCCCAAATGTGTGCAATTGTGGACATTTTCACACAGAAAATGCCTTATTCTTTTATATGTTGATCAGTATTAGTTAGCATTTGATTCCAATTTATACATTTAGGATTTTTTTTTACATTCACTTGCAGGTTCATTCTAACATTTGGCACACATGGCCCTACCTGGTCCCAGATTAGTGAATAACAAGATTGAATGTGTGGAGGAGGAGTAGTGATGATTGTTTTCTGTTTGTCTAAAAGAGAGCCTAAGCTGGGATATGCTTCAAATACAATCACACTAATCATGCAGGCCAGTATTACTTGATAGTTGCTTTTATTCTTATATTCAGCTGAGAAAAAAACATATAAAGGAAGAACCACACTTACTATCTCCTTCTGATGGACACACATAATACTGGCGCCTACAAGACCCCTGACCTTTCTCCTAAAATGACCTTCACCCAAAAAGCTGTAACATCCCATTCACAACCACACCTAAACAAAAGTAGTTAATTTAGCTATTTTTGCAATTATCTAAAGTAAGGTTTTTCCAATAAAGATTATGTTTGCTGCTATAGAGCTGTGTGCCACTAAAATGGGTAGTTGTATTTGATTCCAGGAAGGTGTTAGAGCTAGATTTTCTTACATTCTTTTCAATAATTAACCACAATATAATAACAAATACAACTCATAGTTTCATGCAAAAAACAATATGTTTCTTGTTTCATTTTTCATTACCACTACATACCCCACCCCCATAAGACATCTGTGTTATTATGTGGCTTACCCTTTTACACCATATACTGGGTGTGGAAAATATTGATTTAGCTCCGTGATCCAGATGTCCAGGTCACATTAAGTTATGTTGTCAAAAAAGCACATGTCAAACATGGTCAGCCTTATATTGCAATACAATTTTAATATCAGAAAACACATTTTAGTAGCAATGTTTTCTTTATAACAAGACATAACCTTATTTCAAAATAATATTTAATTAATGTTGGAATATCTGACTGAATTTGAGAGTTTACACTCATTTCAGCTGCACTTCTTTCCCATGACTTTCTTTGTCACACTGACTAAAGTTAAATGCTCCTATCTGTGGCTTTAGCTCCGACTTGGTGCCAAAATGTCCAGCGTTTAGTTTGTCTCTTTAGTCTGAGCTCGGCCCGCCCTGTTCCTAATCCTTGGGCTGTCAGAGCTTCACTCTGAACTCATCCTGCAACACAGGAAAACGCTGTAATTGGGGGATTTTCTACATCATTAACTCTGATGAGCATCCATCCATCCCTCACTTCACTTTTTCTTTTACACTGCAGTTGAATAATTGCACAGAATGAAAATCTACATTTATTATATTTCACAGTTACAACTGCAAAGAGTAATTATTTTGTTTGCATAGTATAATTAATCTAATATGAGGCAGATTTGATCTTGACTAAAGTTTTAGTCATGGTTCCTTTCGGTTTTCCTTCCCTATTCAAAATATCTATCATTTGAATTGCTATGGCAATGGTTTTCACTGAAATAAAAATTAAAACCTCACTTGAATCATGCAGTATCCTGTTACATTTGAGCACCAGTCCCTGCATGAACATATGTTCCAGTCGTCAGCCTGCCCAGGACCAATTAGGGAGTGGGGGCATGTTGGTGAGGGTCCCCCCTGGAAAGCTTTGATTGATTGGAGTCTCATCTTCCTAACAGGCTGGCACACTGCCATGGAAGCCCAAGCTCTGGGGAAAGAAGGGAGGGGTAGAAGAGAAAAGCTGGTCCCGTATGACAAGGTGAGAGACAGGGCACCACTGTTAGTCAAAAAGAAAGAAAATGTGCCTCTGCCATTGTGTCAGATGACAACGATTACTGCCGTAATCTGTGTTGCTCGCAGGGCTTACTGATCAAAATAGTCTGGTTTTGTGGGAATCAACTTTCTGAATCTTATGTGTAAAGAAAAAACAAGATATGTTCTAACAAACTATATTTATTTAATTGACAAATCCTTGCATTTCTAGGAAAAAACAAACATGCAGGTTAATCCCCTTGCATATTCTCACATGAAAAAACCCTTAATGTCCAGTGCATAATATCTAGAATTTAATCTTTGGCTTATACTTTGTCCAGTTACAGGATTGTACCAACCCAAAAAGCTCCAATGAATGGCCAATGTTGATCTGTGATTGTCCATAAGGTCACGTAAGCAATCAACAGCTTTCGTTCATTTTACATTTTTAGTTTTGAGAATCAGTGACTCACATAAAAAAAAAAACATGAAAAATAGAACACATTTGTGTTTACACTGTATAGGCTTTGTATCCCAATTATTATATGGACAACGTAGTCAAAAAACAACACAGCAATAGGTAATGTAACACAAAATAACACTGTTTTTATAACCATAAAGACATAAAGATAAACAAGAGTCTGCCATCTTTTAAAGTCAAACAAAACGTTCATGTCATGGTTACACGGTTAGTGCAGCCTGAGACCCGTTTTTTTCACTAAGGAGATACACTTGGATCAATTGTGCTGAACAAAGAATAAACAACATGGGGTGCCGGAGCACACAGGGCCTTTTCTGCTGCTCGGCTTGTCCACACACCACCCATCCCGAGCTGCCAACAGGTCTATCATCTCCAGCATCACTCAAGCACAAAGAGTTACAGCAGGCACAGCTCACCCGTTTACTTCCACATACTTGTTTATTCAAAGATCAATCATTACAGCTTGGCAAAATTCACAATTTTTGGTATACTCTGTTCAAGTCAAAAAAGATGTGACTTGAACCTTTCATCGAGTTATGAATTATATGAATGATATTTTAGGTGAATTTCTCAAAATAAAAATATGGCTTGCACAAATAACTTCATCATATGTTTGACTAGTGTATGAAGCCATAATGCTAACTCTGCTAGAGATTACATATATATCACTGTATGCAGTGGTGTTTAGGTGCATAAACTATGCATCTGAGCAGAAACCTGCCATGTTCTCATGGTATGGTTGGAGTTGCAGATAATGTCTTTGTTTACTATCAAAGAAATACATTTTCTGTCCAGCAGCAAATCCCTTGTGTTGCCATGTTGGCCCTCACATGGGGTGCCAGGTCTTGTCCATGGACTGAATATGCTCCTTTGCTTTCATTCTCAAAGCAGCGATGCTCGAGCTGCGCTGGTCAACGTCCTCAAGTGGGTATTTTTCTTGGTATGGAGTAGGGCATTGATAAGGGGGCGGGGCCATGCTTTGCATCCCTTGGCCCATAGATGGGTGTTGGTGTGAGTGAGCAGGGTGTGGGCCAGAGTTAAGAAAGCTGTGGCTGGGATAGCTGGGCTGGAGGCTTTGAGGTGGGCCCATAAATCCAGGTAAATTGTGAACAGGAGTGGTACTGGACAGAGGAGAGGTCATCCAGGGGTCCATGGGAAGAGAGCTGGTGATGGAACTCATGCTGGTGTGCAGAGGTGTGGGACGGTTCAACGACAGCATAGTTTGGTCGTGAAGCTTCATGGTGCTGGAATCCATTTTCTCTTGTCTGCGCCATTTGGCTCTGCGATTCTGAAACCACACCTGGGGAGACAGAATTTTCCATCAGGATGACCTAAACACAGAAGAGCTACACACACACACACACACACACACATTATTAAGATGCTGCGACACTTGCCTGAACTCGCACTTCGGGGAGATTGACTTTCATGGCTAGCTCTTCTCGGCTGTACACATCTGGATAGTGGGACTTCTCAAAGGCCCGCTCCAGCTCATGAAGCTGGTAGGTAGTAAATGTGGTGCGGTTTCGTCTATGCTTCTTTTTGAGATGTTCTTCTTTACAGGAATCTGGAGATTTGCCTTCTTCACTCTCCACACTCTTCCTCATTTCATTATTTTCTTCATCACACTTGTTGATGAATAAAGTTGTTTCTGTACAGGAAATAGCATATGCATTAGGTTTTAGTCGTTTAGTAAAGTCCAGACATTTGTTTATCATATGCCACAAAAAACAACATCAAAGCATCATTAGGATCAATACATTTGAACTATTTTATAACAGTTGATATATCATCAATGATCACAAAAAATGCCAATGTCAGGAGAAACATCTATGTTGTCACCTTAAAAAAAGTTACATATGTGAAAAATGCCAGTCCCAATAATGTAATGACCCTTCAACAACATACTACCGGTATATACATTTCTGACATAATGACTTGAATAAATGTTTCTAAAATTGTTGTTGAAATAAACAGAAATTTAAATGGACCCACATTGTGACCACATTATGGTGTGTTGAGAGGGACAAAGCAGGGGTCACGGGGCTTTCTAAAAAACAAATGGAGGCTGAGTTGGAGAGCCGGCTAGTGGCTCATTTATCTACTTCTCATTAAGGAGCCATGACAAAGGCCACGCTCCTACAAAGCCAGAGGTCAGGTCTGGTTCAGTGCTCAGGCTTCGGCCTGTCAGCCCATCACAGGCACCAGACTGAGGCTGCCCACTGTTTATGAGCAGAGCATCTCCAGGGGACAGGGGCGACACACAGGAGCTGCTCACTGAGGGGGAACTGGGCTAACTTCACAGGATAGCTCCACACAAAAGAGCGCTGATGTCATTGGTGTGATGAGCATCCAACTGAACACAAATGGATTCATCCACACATAGACCTTAATTGTCTGGTGCTTCTACTCAGAATTAATTTTCATTTTGCTAAAATCACAAACTACCTGTCCGATAATCCATCATTGGTAAAGTGAGAATAGTCTTGGATTAAATGCCATACATTTGCCTGTGAGACATGCTGATAACAATAACAAGAGAATGAAGACTTTACAATCTAATCTGTGCAGATTAGGGGAATTCCACAAGGGGATTGGGCATGGGCATAAACCCCTACAACATCTTGTTCTATGATTTATCTCTCCGTCTAACACTGTTCTCAACTAATGCTACAAGCAACAGTGTGCACTGATTTGGAATATGTTAAAAATCAAACAGTTCTAAACCAATAGTAGGTTGTTGAGACTAATAACATGCAAATGTTCAGGGTTCAGAAGTCAAAAGTGTGTGTTTGGGGTGTTGGCGTACCACTGTATTGTTGCTGCTCCGTGCTGCCGTTACTCAGAGTGGACAGGTGACCGCTGAATGGGGAGTGAGATTCCTGCTGTTTGCCGGACTCCACCAGACTATCCAGATCCACACGCTGAGGTCCTGAGGCCCCGGTGGGACTGAGTAAACCCTCATGTTCTTTACTGAAACCCAGGATGACATCAATACTATGGACATGTCCTGGACCCAGACTGCCTCCACTCTTCCCCATGTCGTGGAAGTTACTGGGTGAGAGGCAGCAGTCGTCCACCATGCTCATGGTATCCAGTGATAAATGCATCCAGGCGTCTGCGCTGTGATCTGAGAAGGAAAGTGTTATAGTGTTCACCACATATCACTGAATTACAGCTAATGACTCCACATACTGTACTTAACATCCTCATGTCAGTCAGTGGGCTCAGGAGTCCACCATAAGCATTGCTTTAAACTACCTTTGTCTCTCTTTTTACTCTTTTAGCAATTCTCCAATTTGTTCAATACTCGCATAAACTTTAAAAATATATAATTCAACTAGCTGTAAGTATAATACTACTATTGTAAACCAAGACTATTGGAATAAGTATTTTTAGATTGTTCAAGATAAAACCGAGATAAAACCGAGAACATGCTTTTTACAAGTAACTGAGACTTTGTAACAATCTTACACTTGAACGGAAATCAACCAAAACCACAAACTAATGATGTTTTAAGTGCTAAAAAGTTTATCAAACAACTGTTCATCAAGCTTAACAAATGAATTTAAAGTATCTGAAATAAAACAATAACATACCGTTAAGTAAGATGACTGGTCAAAAGTTGCAGAAGTTCCAAATACAGACCTCCACTAATAATTACTTTTCAAAAACTGCATCTCCCAACAGTCCTTGAAAGAGTTGTAAATCTCTACAGAAAAAGTTTATTAGGAACAGACCAAGAGGCCCACAGCCAACTTCAGTGCACAACACGCTGAGCTCAGAGAGTAAGAGAGGAGTGAGTGGAGAGCACACTGACAGCGACGGAAACGAGAGGATTAGGAGAGGTTTATTAATTGGAATCCTTCCCCTTTAAGAGTGATCGACAGCTGCTTTTGGGAAGTGATTGTTTTAAATGTTGGTTTCATTCATGCCCACAGGAGGAGGCTGGCCTTAATGAAGCACAGTTAAGACATGGTTTCATTCATTTATTGTTGTTTGGGTCTGATTGTGGGATTATAGATAACAGCTTTTTAAATAAAACATGCCTAGATTGATAACATAACAACATTATCTTGCTGTGTGCTTTCTTAATTCAGCATAAATTGGTTAAGAAAAGGTCTTGATTTGTAGAGTTCAAGCAGCTTAGTTTTATCAGACGGCATTGTAAGTCCTCCTGATACCATTAATGCGTAAATGCTCACTGTCAGCTTAGCCAAGCAAGGAGAGAAGGAGGGGGGAGCTGAGGGGAGGGGAGTTTTTATGTTTGCATGTCTCTTAATATTAACATTAATATTATTCTATTTTTAATATTATACTCAACTACACCTCTCTACACTATTAGTATACAGGTCTGACCATGGTGTTTTCACAATGATCCTTTCATATCATCTACTGTATCAACAGTAGGCCCTAGACAAGCACAACTGCTGTTTTATTTAAAAACCTAACACTTTTTTTTCTGTCTTGTGTATAGACGCTTGCATGGGTTTGCGCCTCCAACCTCTCAAAGATCCCATTAAATACAAAACAACTGCATCAAAAACTACATGAGCCATAATTACTGTGAGGTCCCTATGAGAAAAATAGTTTTACTCAAAATGTATTCTCTTACAAAGGATCTCTTAGTGGAACGGTTTACCAAGAGTGAAGTCATTTAAAACAGGTCCACACAAACATGTGAACACAATGTGTAATTAACTTCAGCACATCAGGATTATGTGCAATGAGTACAACACTTCATTATACAGGCATACTGCAGGTGACATACACTGCAGTCTTTGAGGTAAAAACAAAAAAGAAATGACGATATTGAATTAAATACAGTGACTATTGGGAAAAGTGTTCTGAATGAATTTTGATATTGTTATTTATTTACCAAAGTTTCCTCCTTTATATATCGAGTTTGTAGTCGTCCAGCTCTGTGCTGATTTTGGTCCAGTGTTGTTTGTAATACCGTCTTACATTGTATATCGTTACATCCCCATCTTTTTCTCTCTACTTCTTCTGTCTTGTTCATTTTATCTGTATATTAATGTGTATTGTACGTGCTGTCCCCCCCGGTCTGTAAATACCCCCCTTTTTTTTATATATGTTCAGCGTCTTTGGGTCACTGAAAAGCGCTATATAAATAAAAGTTATTATTATTATTATTATCCTTGTGATTGTTGGTGTGATGTGTTGTGTTGTGTGCACTTGTGATCTTAAATGTCACAATAACCTGTCTGACACGGAGGATAATAAGCCTATGGCAATCATCTTTTTTACATATTTACTATAGCTATTCATCAATAGTTACTGTCTCTAATTCTTAAATAAACAAACATATAAACAATTAAATAAATATGTCAAAAAAGAACATCATTTTTAAGTAAAGTGTTCTGCTCTACTCTTTACCTTATCCATTAACCTAACCCTTTCCCTAATCTTACGCTTAAACGTCATAACTTTGTATGACCAACCATAGCAGATCCGATTCTTAACCCACTTCAAATGTCTTGAGCCAAAAGAAGGCTCTTGGCCTTATTCTGTTTTAATTGGCCTACTGCTTGCACACTAATGCTTATCCTATGTATGTGAGCAGCAGAGGCTCAGACATCTACACACAACCATTGCATTTGTGAAGTGAGAACATTGATTCCTTTCTTTTATCTATAGCTTTGATGTTTTCAGTAAAAATTAGACATCCCTCAGGATTGTTAGACATAAACTTGATCTCCTTGATGACTATTACAGTCTTAGTCAGCTACATCTTATTGCTCAGGAGGGGTTTCACTGAATGATCCCTACTTGTGAAATAGATTAGAATCATTTATTTGATTTGCATGTTTAAACACAATGGACCACTTACTTTGCCAGGCCAAAAAAACCCACCTCTGCACCAAAAAAAAAAAGATCACACAAACTTAATATTTCTTTGGACTGCCTTTAGCTTTGATTACAGCACACATTCGCAGTGGCATCGTTTCATTAAGATCACAAATATCACAAAACGTATTTCCATCCAGTGTTGCATTCATTTTTTTTTTAATTAATAAAGATCTTCTATTGATGATGGGAGAGTCTGACTACCGTGCAAAGTCTTCTCCAGCTCAGTAAACCAAGCTTCAGCTATGTCTTGTATGTCTTGTCCTAAATCTGAAATCTACATCTACTTGAAGCTAACCTTATGACCTCTCTAAGGTCATCATATGCTCACATGGATAAACTTTCCTGACCATACCTTAATTAGCCTACATTTTTTTTTGTTGGATTCAAATCACAGCTGTGCAATTCAAAGTTTATAAACCAACACGATTGTGTTTTTCCACAAAATCCCTATTGAATTTGCCAAGCTCACCCCTAGAGAGCTTTACAAAATCACAAGAGCAAATTGCTGTGAACCTTTCTGCGTTTCCAAAAACAACTGACAGGATCAGGCCTTGATTTTGGTTCATCTCCCAAGACATCGAAAAATACCAGGCTTACACAGATTTACATTTTAGAACATCTGTCATCTCACGGCAATATCACGGCACCAAAGGACTCTCGTAATACAGGGATATTTTATTTAAGGGTCAGGGATTGTGGTACTTTATAGCATTTTTTTTACACAGTAAAACTCTGATATTTATGTTACATAAACAATAAATGATTCATGTACACACCAGTGTGTCAGTTTTAAATAATGGTTCATAACCTCAATAACCTAGTACTCATCAAACAGTCAAGTACAATTTTTTTATTTATAATAATTGTACAATCTATGTGCTGCTTCATAATATAATTCACACTTAAATCTTCTGAATTGGAAAAGTCTCCCAAAAGTCCTTTTAAAACAAGAAGGAATGTCTCCAAAAGCCTTGAATATTCCTTACTGTAATGCTACTATAAATACCAAATCAGATTAAAGTAAACCCGTCACCTAAAATGAGTCGTTCTAACCTGTGTAATTGTTCCTCTATATTGTACATAAATCATCAAAGATAATATACAGTGTCATATTTTTCCAACTGTGTTACGGGCTGATCTGACAGCAAAGCCCCTCACACTTCTCATGCAGACTGCAGGTTTCTTTGGTGTTTTCTTATCTCTCGTATCAGTTTGTGTCTTAGTTTGTGGAAAGAGGGTCTTCGCCGTGGCTCCTGCTCCCAGCATACCCCCATCACAGAGTAAACCTCACCGGGACAGTCCTCTGGGTTCTCCATACGATAACCAGCTTCTACAATTTCTTTCACATCTGCCACTGTCTAAACACCAAAATTACAAAAAAAATATCTAAGAAATGTTTATAAATAGCAATTCAGTGTCTAGCTTTGATGACACTTTACCAATTGAAAAGTTGACCATTGAAAGTTTGATGAGGTTAAACTGAACGTAACAACAAATTAAAGTGAAGATTTGCTGCACTTAGAAGGATATCCGCAGCATTAAAGTGACACCAGCAGCAGCATTGTCCCAAGGAGAGCCATGTGTATTTTATTTATTTAAATGCCTTGATCCTCTTGCATTACACAGCTCAGGTAAAGAGATTAACGCTAATAACAGTGAGACTTCCTCTTGTACTTGGTCATTGTGTCATTTATACGTCACTCAGGACTTATTTATCTTCCGCATACCGTTTTAATACGCACTACTGTGACCTCTAACCCTTGTAGTTTCCTGCTCAGACACAGGAAGTCGCACCTGCGATGACGCAAAAGTGACACATCTAATCTGCAGCTCTCGCAGTCGACCGGAATGTCGTCAGAGACAGTTAAATAATTAAATTAGTACTTTTCCTGTGTCATCAGGACTGTAGGCCATTGTCTATCAATGCACTGAAATTAATTAAATATAATAAACTAACATGAATATTTACCAGTTTAGGGTACGGCTGACGACCATACGAGAAAATCTCCCAAAGAAGTATACCGTAACTCCAAACATCTGATTTGGTGGAAAAGATCTGCAAAAAAATGTATTGAAATTATATTCATACTAATTATATTAATATTCTATAAATATTGAAAATAACTAGTAACTTTCTGGTGGAGGGTCTGGGCTGCTTTTTTGCTGGAAACACATGCATCTCTACTGTGAGTGGGCTTGCCTTTCCACAGATCTGACCTGGTGACCTTGGTGGTGTCATCTGCTTGTCTCCATGGAGAAGTTTAACGATTGCACTGAGACGAGCAGGTCTTTCTAGCAGACTCTCCACTAGAAAGGTTACACAGTGCACCTTTGAGTGATGACACAAACCTGTTTGGTGAGGGCTTCTGGGGCAGTCCATTTGATGGGCAGCTTGGCGTTGTCTGAGGTCTTTGAGTGCACTTTAGTCAGGCCAAAGTCACCCACCTTGGCCACGTTGTTGTCAGAAACAAGAACATTTCGAGCTGCCAAATCTCTGTGGACCAGCTTCAGAGACTCCAAATACTCCATCCCCTCGCACACGTCACTATGGCAAACATCACTGTAGCATTAATCACCTTGAACGACCTTTTACCTGTCCTGTCCGAACACTACTACTCACAGAGCAAACTGCAGCAGCTGGCTTACGTTCACAACAGAACGGCCTCTGGAGCTCAGGAAGTTTACTAGATTCCCCTGCAGCAGATACAAAATTGTGGGGAGGAAATGTTTTTACTGTAATTTCATGAGGTGATCAAAGGCATTGGGTCTGACCATGCTGTTGCACTATTTACTGTATTGCTATTTGTTACAGCAGTAAGCAGAGAAGCCTACTGACAAACTAAGCCTCTGGGTTTAGGCCTAATTCAATTATGGCCAGCAAAAGGACTAATTTGACTCCTTAACTCTGCACTTACAAAGCAGACTATCCCGACAACAGGTAATTGACAATTAATATGATAATTTAAAATAAAACTAAATTAATTAATTATAGATACTGAGAAATGAGACACTGACATAATTAGCAACACATAAGTGAGCACTACATTTCCTAAAAGATGTATTGTTTTCATAATTGCAGATAAATTCAATGATAATCAAAAACAAGTTTTGAAATGTAAAACCTTTTCCATGATCTCAGTCACAATATGCAGTTCTTTGCCCAGGATTACACCTAAAAGACGAACCAAGTTTTTGTGCTGAAGTTTTCTGAAATGTGAAAATTATTTGCAACATTTTATCAAATGTGAAGGAAAAAAGACCCCCATTTTAATTAGTAAAATGGATAAGGGACTCACGTCATGACGGTGGTCTCACGTAGAAAGGCTTGAGCTGTCACGTCACATTTAATGATCTTTACTGCCACCTTCTGGCCCATGTAGTTTCCTACATAAACAGCTTGAGTAAAAACAAAACAAAACAAAAGTACTTGATTGGATTGAACAATTGAACAACAACAAAAATCAACAAATAAATAGGGGATAGTTTTATAAGATGAATTGGAATATGCCCTACCCCCAAACTCGCCCTCTCCAATTCTCTCCGATACAGTAAGTTTGTTTATGTTCAGAAGCCATCCACCTGCAAAGAAGAAAATATTGTAATCAATAACAGAAAAAAACAACATACATAGGCTTACACATAATTAAACAATGCCACATCTGACAAGACCTATTGTGGTAAAGTGTTAACAGCTGCAGTTACTAATATTCAAATTAATGCTAGGCAAAACCAATTTAAAGTGGGGGTTCCAAGCGCTCCCTACAGACAGAAAATACACTTTATTCATCAACCAAAAGAGGAAAATTATATTCTGTAAAGCAGAAGATCAATGTCCTATTTCTTACCATTTTGAATGGGTCGCTGTTAATAATTTCACGATGACATCAGTCTTATTATAAATCACATATGCAATTTAGATATTTGTTATCAAATTATAAAATGATACAAACATAAAGCTGAGAGTTTTCACTTACTTTTAGCCAGCTCTAGCTCTGCAGACTTAGTTCCTGCTTTCAGTTTAGGCTTGAGTAATCTGGTAGCAATAAATCCTTTGTTTTTGGAGTAAAACTAGGATCAAGAAATATTAATCAATTAATTAAAGGAAAATGACAGAGTGGAACTCTATAAAAAAGTGATTGTAAAAAACGTATTTTCATCAGAAAGACAGAAAATGGAGGAGAAATGAAACTCCTGGAGTGGGTTATTTTTGTTTGACAGCAACAAGGCTTTCACTGCCGCCGACTAACAAAACCAAGTGCAAATAAAACTCTTCATGAATTTTACATTTGACAAGACGTGTTATTTTTACACTATCATCTGTTGTAGGATAAACATTGTTCATGTATCTGTGTCAGAGACCATAATAAAAGGATATGTTTTGTTCTTTAGGATGCAATTATGATGATATATCTTACGTCTGAAATGAGAAGACTTAAACTCTGATTGCATAACGCTCAATATCAATTAAAATAACATGATCAAGAAGTATGTAGAATAGTTTACCTGTTTTTTTTAGGGATGTTGAGGTTAATCAATGAATCAATAATTGTTTTTAATTGTACTTAAAAATAATGATCTAGGCAATTTCAGAGAAGTAATTCAATTGTATTTATCTTTTTAAGTAAAGTGTCAATTAACATTTAGAGTTTGATTTTTCTAAAACTGCTTTAATTTCATAAAGCTGGTCACAAACAAAAGGAGCAGAAATTAAACAATAAGAATGAAAGCAAATTAAATCAATGCTATATTTTTTCTCACAAAAATCATACATAAACATTTTAAATTGTGACCTCTCTATTTCAATATTAAAGCTTTCTTTTCTATTAAAAAAAAAGATATAGAAAATAGCGTGCTTGATATCAAAACCATCCAGTAGTAGCAGGTTACATAATAACAAATGCACACACTTGGCTAAACTCTTACCTCGATCATGTCGAGGAGGTTGTTGAAAAATGTGTGGTAGTCGATGGTCAGCTTGTTGTCCTCATAGATGACGCGATAGTGCATGACCTGTCCAGAGACACTGACACTGAGGACGTAGTCTCCAGGATGTCGGATCGATTCCCGCACCAGGAACAGACCGTCCTCAGCAGGCTGCAGCTTACACACTGCCTCTGGACCTGAGATCCTACCATGAAACCAGCTGGAGGCCAGACAAGTATTATTCATAACACTGGGCAGGAAAAACATTCATTTGTCAAGAAAAATAGGGTTGAACTATATCTGTAGATGAGATATATAATGACTCTGGTGATGAGATCATGTATTGTTTCTATGAATGTCATGTAGAACACCATCAAAACATTTGTGTGAGTGGATCCAGCAAGTATTAAAGCTTAGCTGAAAACTGGGCTCAAGTAAGAGAAGCCGATCGGTATAAACAGTATTTGTGTGAAACTACTACACAGGCAAAAGTGTTTCATAGTTCCGATGTATGAAGTTAATGTATATGGAAGGAAAAAACAGTAATGCACAAAATTGGGTATAAATCAGAATAGAAAACAAACATTGGAAAAATGAAATATCTGAATATTAAACTTAATATTCTTGTATAATACAAGGATTTTGCCAGTGATAGACCGATCAAGAGAAATAAAAACATTTACTAGAGTAAGAGTACACTGTTACGCTACACTGTAAAATATATTTCTCACAAAATGCTAAAATGATTGTGTCCAAGAAGTTCATTCGAACGCAAGTGTATAAAACTAAACTTAGTTAATTCAATTTATTTTGTAATGCCCAAAATCACAAGTTTCCTCTGAGGGCGACAGTGAAAAACGGATTAAGCAATGTCCGTTAATGAGCAAACCATGAAAATGATTTGATGATCGTAAGAGCACTTATACCACAATATCATAGACTCTGTTGTGAATGATTATGAAGAGGACGTACGGCATCAGGCTGAGGCTGGGATTCACTTGAATGGCCCTTCTTTCTCTGAGCTCAGTGGCATTAATGAGACCCTCTTCACCTGTGCTGCTGTGCCTGGCCAAGTAAATACCCTCTTTCTGCAACAATAGTTAATACACTATTCACTACAGAGTATGCAAAGTTGAGTATGAGAATATTTCCTGAGTAAACTAGGAGTGGATACCATAGTTTTACTTAGGATTGCGATTAGGTCTCCTTTGTAATAGAGCAGCTCTCCACATTTAGGCTTCTTGTGGTCCTTTTTAGCCACACACTGAGTTCCCACAGCCAGGCTCATCTGACAACAAACAAATGAGGCTTATTTGTGTATTATACAGCTATAAACTTTTCTATTAATTCAAAGCCAGTCACGGTTGTAACTATTTTTTACTGAGGCACTTACCTTAAGAGTTTCAAGGTTGATAACAAATAACAATTTAATCTCATTGTGTGAAAAGATAGGCTTCTTGCTTCACAACAGCGTCTTATTCCTGGATGTATTTCTTCATAGCTTCATGATGGGTTGAATAAACTATGCTGCGGTCTCTTCCGTCGCCTCTCTGACTGTCCAACTCTCTCATCTCCATCACTTTAGTATTTACAAAATCATTCATATTTGATAAGTCGCACTGGAGGTCCACACGCTATAGTTGCGGTGCTGCTCAGAGGATTTTACTTATCTAAAGGATTTAACACAAATACTGATACTAATGTATGCCTACTAAAAAAACAATCTGGTCAAATTAAGTTGAAAGGTTTTTATTTTCTCCACACTTTAAAGCAGTACTACAAAAAGGGGAGAAAACTTATGGCAATCCCTATTTGATAAGACATAACAGGTATATTTCAGTCTGAAAGTAAATATTCTTAAATTATGCTTTGATACATTAAAATAAAAATGAAGTTTCATTTTAAAACAAACATAACATATTACCTATATGACTTATGCAAATTATAAAGACCACCAAAACTAATTTAAATAATGATCCCCATTTTGTTTTTAAATACACTTTGCACAGGCACAAAAAAGAAAAGGTCCTGTAACAACGTCAGTCCACATTCAGTCTGATGCAAGTATAATGTATCATTTGGCAAAGTTTGATAGATCGGTGCACATCTTAAAAGATAAAATGATGGCATTCAGTAATAATAATACAAATGAAGTGCTCAATTCTTTCAGCACGCTACTACAGTAAGTGTTTCAACCACATTTTTGGAAACTCTGACAGGAGTTCATGCCTCAAGTGAATTTTCACCATTTTACAAATGAAAGCCATTGGTGTTAGAATGACCCATTTTATAATATAGCATTCAACAAATTATTGTGCTAGATTGTTTCTTTCAAGTACAGAGCACTGCTTGTTGTGCTCACAGTAATGTTTATGGTCAGCCACAGTCATACTAACCCATGAATATGAACTTAACAAGCGCAGTTGTACCAGTAAGGTCATCTCATCGTCATTGAAAGTAGGTTTCTTTAAATTAAAGCTTGTGTATGTTTTAGAAGCAAACAGCACAAAATATTTCTGAAAATATACCGTGTTTATACTGTGTTTTTATTCTGCAGTAAATTCCTATTTTTAAGTTTAAAGTTCTCCAACTTTAATACCTTATCCTAACGCAATAACATGTGTATTATGTTGTGTTTTAAATATGTCTGCCGCTCTCTACATTTTGATGCATTATCTTGTAAGTACCAGTAAGATAAACTATTGGATGAACGGGTCAAGCAGTTTCGTCCTTCTTGTCTTTTTTGCCTTCACCCTCTCCTTCGCCCGCATCACTGACGTCCCGTCTGCGTTTACGATTGCGAGCGCTGGCCTTTGAGGCAGGCAGAGACTCCATCCCCAAAACTTTGTGTATCTGACGAAAAGCGAGGAGCCGCAGAGCATGCTGAGGGAACAGGAAATATTGTATCAATTATAATATAAATAATGCATTAGTAGTATTTGTATTCCAAAGATTCGATTTAACTTTTTATTGCATTATCTTTTCTCCCACTTTTCTTGAACTTTGCGTTGAGATATTGAAATTTCTCCATAGAGGGACAAATAAAGGTTTCATTCATAGGTTTCACTTCTGCTGATTGGTCCATTTACCTGTGCACTTGCAGTTATATCTTCTCTTGCTTGAGGCGTCACACTTTGTAAAGCATCGGTTTGCTCCTTCTCACAAGGATCCAGAATTCCGGGTCCCTCTGAAAACAGTGAACAGGTTGGTAAATAAGTAGATGATCAATCAATCATGTGCTGTGTGTATATTCCTGACCTGGGAGCAGGATGCCGGTGGAGATGGACTCCAGGACTCTGCGCATGGCCTCTCCGGGGCTGAGCGGGCCCGTAGCACTGCTGATCACCTTTTCAACCAACAGCTCCATGGCCTAGACACAGACAGCATCAGAAAAAAACTGATCTTTGGGGCATTTCTGGAGTGTTGCTGGTACAAACTGTGGAGGAACAGAGATTAACCCTTCTTTAGACACTACATTACCCAGTCAGGCATCTTTCCCCAGGTCGGCACACGCTGGCATAAATCTCTCAAGACTCGAATGATGATGACGCAGGACTGGAGCCCATTGGCTCGAGCCTTAAATACATATGATAACCAGTCAAAAGAAGTCAGTGGAATTGTTAAACGGAGTTGACCGTTTTGTCAAATGCTTTACCTGAAACCATTTTGCATGACGAAGAGAGGCCAAGTAATCCAAACATTTGTTCTTGTTCAAGAGATCAGGTGGGTCCTTTTCATCCACACCTATGACAGATAACATGGGCTCAACACTACATGCTTTGTTCACTTTCACATAAAAACACAACTATAAAACTGAATTCTGAGACTGATCTTTCTTAGCAGAGCTAACGAATTTCCATACACATTATTAAAAAGGACTTTTACACAGAAACAAATTATCAATTCAATTTAGAAGACCAAGGAAAGGAAATCCAATGCACTCAATATGAAGAAATTATATATATATATATATATATATATATAAAAATTCTAACCAGAAGGAAAGACCTAGAGCTGGTCTACTTTGTTTTTGTAATATGCAGGTCACATGATGATTTATTAAAAGTATTTAATCCTAAACATAGTTTATAAAAAGCTGCAACAAACTACTAAACATGTTGTTCTGATCCCTGTGATATCGTTTCTCTCCACAAAGTGCTTGGGATTTCCTGTGCGTGTGTTGTGGCATTAATTTAGAGCAATATGATTTACTTAGTAATAACTTAAGCTTAACAGCCAGAGGAACACAAAATAAAACACATTTAAGAACTATACTGTACAGCGGCTGCAAATAGTATTGACCAAAGGTGCTATTGTCAGGAAAGTTTCCACCCAAGCCATTCACTCATGCATTAAAAAATAAATAAATAAATCAACATAGAAATGTTATGCATAATAATGTGAATTGATCCCAAGGAAAAATATTATTGCATTTATAAAAAATACTTCTTGAGTAGCAGCATTTGACAATCATAATCAATTTAAATTTTGGTCTCAGTTGGTCACAACATGATCGTCTGAGTTTGGGATGCAGCGGAGGAGGTGGTGGCCAGTTTAGAATAAACGGGAAGAACCAGTCAATTATAACTGTAAACTTTCTAATAGCAATGTTGACTTGAAAAAATTGGCCTTTTGCATGAGTAGCAAAAAATTTAGGTTTTCACAAATTCCTGAAATTTTGCCCTCCCAAAAAATGAATCAGATCCAAGTCATATTTCTTACCGCGTAGCCACAGCGATGACAGAAACCTCCCATGTTATTCAAATGGGAAATTTGCCACATCTTATAAATTTGCAGGTGGTCAACACTGGTTCATACTTTTATGAACTCCTAGGGCGTTACCTTAAATCTAAAATATTATGTTCAGGAGTGGGGCATCAAAAGTTATCCAAACGTTATGCACAAGGTTTCTGTGCGGCAAAGTTGAAGGACAATTCTGTTATTTGCCATCATTCTGTTATCTGCCATCATGGTGACGCGCAGAAGCGCCAATGTTATTACCTACAGTTGTGATTGATGACAAAGATAAGATAACCTTTATTTGTCCCACAATGGGGAAATTCCCGGACCAAAAAATTAAAATAAAATAAAAATTAGAATCATGAAACAATGTCCAATTGAACAGACTAACTTATGTCATCCTGATAAAAAATAAGTCAATGGGACCCATATCGTATTTTGCAGTTTAGCCAAGAAAACTTATTGCGAAAGTGCTTCCATGTGTTTACTTCCGTTTGGTGACAAAGCTATAATCGCCCCAATAATACAGCCAGAGCAAGGGTTGTTTGAGCCCTTGTTTGTGGCTTAAATTTTAAGTGTCTTTTCTTTATAGAATATTTCTATCAATCAATCTAATATTTTAGAAATCTACAATTTCATCCACTCATCCATATTTCTTTCATATTAAACCTCGATTGGTCCAAAGGATGGTTCAGTCAAATGACCTCCTGTCCCTCTAAGATGACAGCCTCCTCCTTTACCGTTTACTGTTGCCATAGTTTTCTGGCATCTTGTGTCCTCTGCTCAACTCAAGAAGAATAAACTCAGGTTTTCTAACTCTGCCCCAAACTTGTTTAGTGAAACAGAAAACAGAGTTGTCCGTTTCAGGGGAGATACATTCTGAGTAACTCTTAATCCCAGGGTTTGTTGAACCTCCTTTGTGAAACAGGGATAATTTCATGTTAATAGCACTTTTTGAAATATATACATTTGAGAAAAAAATGGTAATGCGCCCAATGCTATTTAGAGCCACTGTACAAAGCTGTTGTCAATACAGGGTGTTGTTAAAGAGAGTAAAATATGTTAAACAATATAATAAAAGAGCCTATATCACAAGAATTGCCAAGCGCTTAATAGTTTAAACTGCTACAGTGACGGGGTCGTTCACAAGTTCATCCTGGGCGGGTTCTATGTTCACTAAAATGGCAGCAACAACAGATTAACTTTCTCACATGGGAAATGCACAACTAAAACAGAGCCACCTTTTGAAGGCATACCACTTAGAATCACACACCCACGTTCATCCTGCATTTTAGAGTTGTATTATTATCACGTGGCCACAGTAGCTCTGTCCCTTGAACAGAGGAATGGGCTTTCTACTCTGAAAAGGCTCAATAAACATGGGCTTTCTGGTCTTTTTATTCTTAGTGGTATGTATACAATTGTGGTCTAAGATTAGCCATTGCCTTGCCTAGGTCTGCTGATACAGAATCGGGGCATCAACAAACCCAAACAAAAATTTAAACAAAACAGTGGCCACAGAAAACATCACTATTATGTTTTCAATATGAAAAATAAATAAATAAAACATTCAAATGCTGACAGTCTTTAAGAGGTGGAGGAGTGTTTGCGACACAATGACCCAAATCACTATAACTTATGATATGGAACAAGTAATGGCATTAATGAAGGTTTTATTACTGGGTCTAATATCATTTTGCGTGATCATTGTGAGGCGATTAATGGACACTCCTGCACCTTATTCTTGGTAATGCCTTCATATGAAACAGGGATAATGAGGGGAAAGGTTTTCCCTCACCCTCAAAATCCCTTCACAAAAAGCCAAATAAAACGACAATTGATTTGGAATATGAGATACTTTTTGAAAGCACTTTCATCCTGGGGCATTATGTCATGAACAAGCTAAGCTTCAGTTGTCATCCGTTTCTAAAATTTCCCAGAGGCTTTTCAGAGAATGCGTTCAGACGAAACACCCCCTAGTGGCACAGAAAGGTCGGAGAGCCCGGCTTTTGATTCCCATTTTGTGGAACAAAACAAAGAAATCTGAACTACAAAAATGGGGGGGAAATAAAAGTGGATCGTTTGTATTTTGAATGTTGAACATTAACAGGAGAAGAGCAATTGTTTTTCCTGTTTTCATCTCTAACCCTGGCATGTTTGTTTGTCTTTAGAGTCTAACGGTAAGGGGACGGCTTCGGGTCATATTGAAAAATGTGCTTAATGTTACAGTGCACTAACATTTTGTTGTATGGTACTGAAAGCTTTGGCTTCTCTAACCTTTCTCGGCCGCTTTTCCTCCTGCCTGCTTGTCCTTCTCAGCAGCAGGGTCCTCTCTCATCAGGGGCGAGGTGAGACAAATGGTCACCTGCATTTTGGGCTCCTTGCTTGAAAAAATGACGATGTTCGCCTCCTCGGGGTGAGCCTGCACCTCATACTGATCTTCAGAAAATGTCTGCCAGTTAAAAGGACACTTGGGATTATTCACTACAGAGGAGAAGAGGTGTCGGGAAACATTTTGTCAGCAATTTGCTGTATTTTTCTCAATTCATATTTATCTGTGCTGGTTACGGTATATTAAAAAAGTGAATGATTAATTCTTTATTAAGATACCATTTCAGAAAAACCTCATCTCGCTCTGTAGGATTCAGGTGTCATAACCAGCAGTGAATCTAAAGATCAGTGAAAAATGTTTTTCGCAAACACTTAATAGAACTGAAGCATGAAGGAGGAATAGTTATGCATTACACATGACATCCTTTGGGTTTAGTCCTTACTAATGTTTGCCGTCAAGCCTTTGTCTTCACAGCCTTAAAAAACAAGCCAAGCTTTATCAGCGCGCTGAAAATTAATGTTTGATTATTACTTAGGGTAAAATGGAAGATTTGCAATAACAAAATGTAATGGCAATAATGGTGGTATTGACATTAATGGCAACTGAACTTAAATAGAAATTTAAATGGTCCATTAGCAAATCACAAAGGCTGGAATTCTTTGGGCAATATCATGTTGACTGCATGTTAATTGCAGTAAAACTATGATTTTGGTTATTTTCTGCCCCCCAATCACCCTTAACACTCTTACCGCTAAGTCCTTTGGCAGCTGTTTAGCAATGTTCTTCAGTAAGGAGATGGTGGGTTTCTTTGCAGTCAATAATATAAGCTCCACATTTCGGTCTCCTCGTAGCAGCAGGCCCTTGGCGAGGATACCAACCCTCATAACTCCTTTCAGTAGGCGTCCCACGTTTTCAGGACTGTATGAAAGTTAAATATTAAGAACAATATTAAGCCTACAGAAACCTTCTCACAGATTCTTGAAAAAAGCATACCCTTTATCATCCCCCTCTTCAGCATCAGCCACCGTGACTGCGAGGGGGTCCTTCTCCAGCAGTGTGTCTGACACCAGCTTGAGAGCTCGCTCAGAGTGAGACACTATCTTCTGAACAGCCTGAAGCTCATCTTCCACTGGATAAATGGTGGAGTGTTTAGACATGATGTGGCGGTCATCGGGTGAGTCTGGCCGACGAACACATGTCTGAGAAATAAAACCCATTCATTTCAGAACAATTTTTTGTAAAAGATGTTTAGACAATGAGGATTTATCAAATGATATACTATAAGGATATAGGCTTTAAAGGGTGTACCACAACATTGTGGTGGTGGCGATCATGTGTAAAGCTTTAAACCTCTGCCCCAACGGCAAGCACGGTTAATAAAGATTTCGTTGTTGTTGAGATTTTTTTTTAGGATTCATGGTAGAATAAAGTTTATTATTTACAACCAACATATGGAAAAACACAAATCAAATCTCACCAGCAGAGGAGGCACAGGCATACCAGGCCGGCTCATGAGCGGTGGTGGAGGAATTCGGCGTCTCTGATCTCCCCAGTACATCTGCTCCTCCTCCATCTGCCTCCAGTACAAGTCCTCTTCATACCGCCTGTGGAACACAGTCTGTATTAAGTAACAACAAAACTAGACAAGGAGGAGCTTTACATAAATGTAAACAAGGTCAAAATTGTATTGATTTGCAGGTAAGCATTTTATGACCAGACCCTGTTAAATCTTTTCCAGCCCCTGCAGTTAAGGTTTGAAACTGTGAAGTTGTTTTAACTTTAAAGCCTGGTAAACCCAGACTTGAGTTCTCTGGATCTTCTGTGCAGAGGATTTCAGTCTGAGTAAACCTCTGCATGACCTCTTTTTTTATTTGCTGATGTTTAAATGCTACAAAAAACTTTCAGGCCTGTGTCGTGGGGGTTCTCACCTCATCTCCATGTGCCAGCGCTGCTCATCGTCTCTCTGCCGTTTCAACACTGCCTTTTGTTTTTGTTTTTTTAGCTTGTTCTCCTGTAGCTTTCTGGCCCGGTTACTAGGTTTAATTTCCACTGGGAGTTCAGGATTTACTTTCTTCTATACAGCACATGAAAACAAAATACAATGCTTTTCATGTTACAGAATTAGGCGATATATTTAAACAAAGCATTCATACTTAAGTTTAAAGGCACAGTGATTCTGCCAAAGCCTTTTTCCTACCTTGTACTGCAACCGGTGCCTTCTTCCCTTTAGATGCATGTCTTTAGCATTAGGGTCATTAAAGCTGCATTCACATAATTTACAATGGAATCGGATTACTTTTCCATCATCATTAAGTACCTGAAAAGGTTTAAATGGTAATACCCAAGTAAAAGTAGTGAAGTAAGTAATTTGTATTGCATAGAATTTCAAAATGTCTTACCTCCTCTACATAATTGTGTCCCACTGGCTGGATATCTCCCTGACTTCCACCTTTATCACTGTCCTCGTCGTCGCTCAGAACCAACTGGTGCATAGGCTCATCCATTTTAGCAGCCACGACCACTTCAGGGGCTGCTGGAGAACTAAGCACTGGCTTTTTGGCTATGGTGAGACAGGTAGAAGCATTGAGTTTTTTGAAAAGGGGAAATGAAGAGATGAAGTCAAAAAAAGAAACAAAGCCCACTTACAAATTGCCGCTTTTGACTGGGCTGGTTTCTTTAATGGTATTTGTGCTTTGGAAGTGCTCAGGGCTGCCTGTTTAGGAGCTCCTGTAGCACAGATGCTGGAGACAGAGGCTGAGGATGAGATGGAAACTGAGGGCTTTCCAGCTGTTGTTGTTACTGCTTGATTTGAGTTGACTAACACAGGCTCTGTGGAAGGTATAGGTTTTCCCAGCTTAATGTGAAGTTTAACCACCTGTTTTAACAAATAAAGAAAACAAATGATGAGTTTAATTTTGGCTGCCATCTTGAAAACGTTACCGTAGCAAACTGCACATATAATAACTGTATAATAATGTAGTGTTGCTAGCAAGTTATGGAACTTACAGCAATATCAGTGGAATGGATGGGTTATGGTGAGATGAAATATTAAATTAGTTTATCTTTATGTAAATTCAGCTAGACATTTGTAAGTAAAAACAAAATGTTAAAATCTTGACTTTACCTTTTGGTGTTTAGCGCCGCGAATATGTGCTGCATAAGCATCCACTCCAGTGCATGAGACATCACATAGCTCACAGCGTAGTTGACTCTGGACCCCTCTGGGCCCAGTGTTGGCCCCTGTTTGTCCCACAGACTTGAGAGCAGCCTCTTTTTTCTTGTGCTTTTGGCCATCCAAATGCTCTCTGTAAGTCTGATTAAAAACAGTTTTGTTAGTACAATCTTGGAAAAAAATAAAACTCAATGCAACATTAGGTAAAAATAACTATATTTACACTATACACTAATAACCTTTACCTGAGGGCCGGCACAGCTGATCTTGCAAATGTCACAATAATGAAGCTGCGGCTGCTTGGGAGGACCTTTCGGCTTTAACAACTTGTTTTGGTGAAATGACGGCTTTTTGTAAGTGTTTCCTGCCGTAGATGCCACCATGTTACTTCCTGAATTACTCCAAGATGAACTTGTGAGGCGCTTATGAATGGACTGGATAGGCAGTTGGTGTTGTTGGGACTGTGGTGGCTGTTGTGGTGGTGGAGGCTGGTGCTGGGTGAGAGTGGGCTGTGCTGTCTGATAATAAGAGGGAGCTGATGTGGAAGTGTACCCAGGTGAATCATAACTGGAGTAGCTAATGCCTAAAAGAAGGACAAGAATAACATGTGGAGTTATCAAAAAATGCTTTCAACAACATATCATCTGTTATATCAACTAACCTGAATAAGATGTGGCTGATGCAGAGGAACTATAAGAAGAACCTAAGGTGTACGATGAAACAGGAGTTGGGGGCTGCTGGACACTGGTGGAGGCTGGGTAGATGTTGTAGCTGGTTGACACTGAACTTGCCGGTGCAATTGGTTTCAGAGCAGTTATTTGTCTCTGTGGAGGAGGTGGCTGGCTGTACACAGTAGTAGGCACTGGATTGTAAGCACTTTTCACTCCCACTGTAAATAATACATCCAGCAATGCATTATTCAACTTGTTTAAGGAATCAAACTAATGGTCATTCTGTAGATTTAGAATTATTTACTTAAAAGTCCCACACACCGTTTTGGTAGTAATTTTCGGTGGCTGTCCTTTGGGCTGGGGCATTACTCGTCTGGTAGTACTGTTTATTTTCATAGGATGTTGCATCAGCAGGACGAGCATAATTGTAACTGTCCTGTTTCATGTTAAATACAAACAAAACATATTATATCTGAATAAAATCACAAAAAGTATCTAAAGAAAACATGAGTTAAAAGGGAGCGTGACTAACCGTGTTAGAAAATACCTGGTACGTCTGTGGTGTGGTGGTGGGCTGGGGGGGAACAGGGGGGTCCGGCTGCCTGTAGGTATACTCTGGAGGGGCCTGGTGGCTCTGATAAGCCGGATAAGGGGCAACTGGACGAGCCGCTTGCACTGGAGGTGCAGAGTAGGACGCAGCAGTCACAGCATGAGCCACAGCAGGAGTCTGTTGGACACTGTAGCTCACTGTGGAGGGGTGAGAGTATGTAGGTGGAGGCTGGGTGCTGAAGAAGTCAACAAGAGACAAAATTCACATCATCAGTAAGTTCACAAAGCACAGTTTCTGTTAAAGCACAACCCATTGCCCTGCGTGACAGTCTCTCTGTTGATGCTGTCTGCACAGCAGACCGACCATGGACTGTATAAGAGACTGACACACTGACATCTAAACAAACACATGAGACGCAGGTTGCAATTGACAAGAGATGCATTTTAGAGCAGGACACCAGAATCACCCCCCATTTTAGGTGACAGCCATCATTTAACAATAGAACATGTTCAATTATTACTACAGGGATAGTTTCTTATGTCTGCCAGAGGCTGGGCCGCACTAATGTTGAATATAAAACGTATTCTATAAATAAAGCTTTGGCCTACTGCAACCTTCGCAGCTCGTGTTAGCTTAAACTGGCCACGCTAACACGCAGTGTCCAGAAGCAGCCATACTTTAGACGAGCCCTCAGAAGATATACAACCAAAGTCATGAACTGCATTTAAGAAGGTACATTGACACACAAATGCATCCGATGTATTACCTGTATTGACCGGCACCATGTGAAAAGCCGAAGTAATTACTTGCAGCCATCTTTGCGTATGCAGGCTTCAGCCACAGTGCGGCAACAGCAGCGTCAAGAGAGAGCACTTCTCACTGCAGATAATCACATTCTCCTTCGGTTTCACAAGGACGAATATAGACGAATACACTAAAATGCCCTGCTCGACCTGGATTTGTGGGTTTCCAGTCGCGTGTACATAATCTTTAAAACACTATTGCGTGTTTAAGAGTCTTAAAAGTCTTAATAGTCCGTTTTGTCACATTTCAACCGCAATGAATGTGAACCATTAAACGGAAACACTAGTGTCTCTTGTTTCGGTTAATACTCTTTGAAGCTAAGCTGCTCCGTGTGCATCAAGAAAAACAAGTCTAGTTTTAAAAGCTATATAACTTATTTTGAATATACTCTGGTGATTGTCAAATATTGAACTGAATTAGTTCAAATTGATTGACTTATTTCATTGTTATTGTTCTTAGTTTGTGAAAATTGCCTTAATATTCAATATCTATCTATATATCTATCCAGCAAATGTCTCTTATGTGTGCTCTTATTTGGTCTTATTTAGCCTACTTTCATGGTGTGTGGGCGGTTTGAGCTGGGGTCTCTGGGGCCCTGGGGTGTGCTTGAGACACAGAGAGGGGGAAAAGAAGGAGGGAGGAGGTACTGATGCTGTTGCCAGGGAACAGTGGCCATAGAATCATAGCAGGATTAAACTATTTTAAGGCTAAGAGGCACAGAGAGGAATTCAGTTACTCTTATTCATAATTAGAAGGAATTTGGTCAATATTAGAGTGATTACAATACTTGAAAAGGAGACAATTAACTGCAAATAGATTGCGTGAAAGAAGAAGATGCAAGGCTGACAGGACAGTGCGTTCAAATTTTAAAAATGTTTTTGGTTTTTTTATGTGCAGTCAGTCATGCCGTACCCTTCATGTTCAGCCTGGACTAACAAAGGTGTCCAGAGGACGAGGAGAGGAGGAGGTGCCACACAGGGGTGCCCCTGTCTTCAGACACCTGCGGCTGCCCTCGAGGACACTGTACGACTGTCTGTGAGTGCTGGCATGTGCATCTGAATCAGAAGGACAGAGAGTCAGAAGACGCTTCATCGCCTCATCATGTCTCTCTATGTGTAGGTTTATTTGTCAGTGACTGAGCAGGCAGAGGAGACGAAGCATCCACCGCCGGGTTTGATTCTAAATGTAAATGTGAGTATTACTAATATTGATCTACTATTCTTTTAAATAAGCTCATATATCTATATTCACTAATGCAGTAATGATGTTGACCTAGAAAATGTGTGAGGCAATTTTGATTGATTGATTGATTGATTGATTGATCTCTGCGCTTATGACATTTGTAGCAGGAAGTATACCTCATTTACATTATACTGTAAGTGAAAAAAAAAACAAAAAAAAATCAAATAACAGAACTTGCATGTATCATCCTTATTCACATACACAAACACGGATCCACACACTAGTTCATACATATATACACAATTACACCTACATTTGAATGTCTACCATATCCATGTTTCCCAAGTCATACAAAAAATAAACCATATTTGCTCGAAAAGGAGTGAGAACAAAGACTTAATCTTTTGGATACTACTAAAAAAAATCATTTGTTTTTATTTTCTTCTTGCTGTTTGTTGCTTGTATATGAAGCACATACGACAGCATGTTTGTAATTACTGTAGTATGTTTGTAATATGGACAGTTGCATCAAAAGTGTGCATTATTTCATTGCTATATATTTGTTTGAAAATCTTTACTTGAAACATGCATGAATAGTGTCTGGATGTCATGTGTACCATCAGTTAGGCATAAACAGTTGCTCTAGTTTGAAGAGAGATGTACTTGCACTGATTTTGAGGGGTGCTCAGAGTCAGTCACATGCCTCTCACATGTCCTCTTTTGGCCCATGTGATCGTCAGTTGTTACAGCCAATTTGAAAAAAAACTGGAATCCATCCTCAGAAGTGACCGCTAATGAAAGCTTTGTTATCATAGATTACCAATGTAACTGGGAATATGATTTTTGTTTCCTTTCACCCTCAGGTTTTTGGGCTTTACACTGCGGGATGGGCACCACAGAAGCAACGCTGAGAATTGAAAACATGGAAGTCAGAGATGAGTGGCAGGATGAAGACTTTCCCAGGTTTGGTCATCACATGTGTCACATACATTTCCTGCATCCGGCAAAATGGAGCATAGAAAATTCAGAGCCATCTCTTAATAATACAGGTTGAGAGATTCCAAACTATTTGCTTTTTGTGTTTCTCCCCAAGCCTAAATTTAACCTTGACGTATTGAGAATTTGACCTGAAAGAACTTAATAACATAATGTATAATATAGGCCTAGCGTATAAAGGTTTTGAAATGTGACGCAGCTAATGGACCCCATTAATTTGCACACACACACACACACACACACACGCATGCACACACACGCATGCACACACACGCATGCACACGCACACACACACACACACACTCACACTATCTTTGGGAGGAGGGGAGCAGGTGCATCTGACTCGCTCTACATTGTGTGACGTAGCAGCAGCAGCACTGAACAACAACACAGCATCACCAGGAAAATGGTGGCAGCCAGATTTGCTTCATAACAGCCAATGCAGTATAGTTCGAGCTCTCTCATCGTAAAGGCTTTTAATAGAAACGTGTCGAAGCAGGAAGCTAATCTGAGTTAGCTCTGACTGCAGCAGTTTTCCCAGAAGGTAGGGATAACACCATCCTATCCTGAGCTGTTGAAGCCGCAGAGGATAGACATAATCTTACATTTGTTTAAGAGTAATGCAGGAGAGGTTATTTGTTTTGAAACTAGCCACTGCAGAGAAACAGGCTCAAGCTTCTTAGTGTGACACATTGGGATTGGAACTGTCCCTTTGCAGAAGGTGGAGAGTATTTGTTCTGCTTTATTGTGGTCCTCAATGTGAATTGTACAGAATAAGAGGGCATAACATTTTAAAGTTAAAGTTACTGTTATTTTGAATACAAATAATGTGACTATTTGACATGACCTGGGTAAACAAAGACTCAAATCAATGATACACAACTTTTACTCTCATGCACTTTTCATCTTTAGTTTGATGGATGCCTGTCACTGGCTGCTCAGTCAGTCCCTAACTCATATTTACAGTATAAGTTGAGTCGGAGTCAAAACTGTTTAGAATTACATGATCGAACACCACAGGCTATGACTTTAATGTTTTTTTCCAGCCAAATTATACTTTGAATTAACATCGTCTGTAGCTTTGCTAAAAGGAAACTATTCACATTTTACCTTTACACAATATTTTTTTTCCTGAGTTAACATTTTTAATATATTTTAGTTGGTTTGACTTGCATATTTCACTGCAGACCACTGCCTGAGGACGGAGACATGGATCCCTCTTGTGGACTTTCTGATACCAGAACCTGTAAGTAACCTAAACACTCGTGACCACTATAGATAGGATATGGTTCATATGTACTTTTTCTAAATTTGCAGCCCCACCTAACGCCCTGAACTTGAGCCCACCCCGAGCAGGAGTAGGGCCTCATCAAAAGCGACGCACACTGATTGCTCCTGAGATGAATCTCTCTCTGGACCATAGTGAGGGCTCACTGCTGTCCGATGACTTCCTGGATACTCCTGATGACTTGGACATAAACATTGATGACATTGATACACCCGACGAAACAGATTCACTCGAGTTCATCACCAATGGCAATGACCTGGAGTGGGAAGGTCAGTTATTTGTTTGAGCTTTTGTATAAAAAAAGGTAAATGTTATGTACATAAATCAACTTGTAATGTCCAGATGATGCACCAGTGGCCTCAGCAAAGGCAGGGCCTGGCAACTGTATTGGAGAGGAGGAGGATGGGAATGCAAATGAACGCCTTTGGAGGACAGTAGTTATTGGAGAACAGGAGCATCGCATTGACATGCAAGTCATCAGGCCATATCTCAAAGTCATCTCACATGGAGGTACATGGCAATTATATACTTCAAATGAGCCTATCATATACCGTAAGTACCATAGGGCCTTATAATAAAAATATAGTATTGCTTTTCTCTTAGGATATTATGGAGAAGGCCTTAACGCCATCATTGTGTTCTCTGCGTGTCACCTGCCTGAAAGCAGCAGCTCTGACTACCACTATATTATGGAAAACCTTTTCTTGTGAGTAGACCTTCATTTTTTTTACTTTACATTTGAGAGACAGAATAACTAAGTACATGATACAACATTTCCCAGATATGTGGTGAGCAGCCTGGAGATGCTGGTGGCTGAAGATTACTTAATCATATACATGAATGGAGCCACTCCTCGCAGTAAAATGCCTGGAATCAGCTGGCTGAAGAAATGTTACCAAATGATTGACCGAAGGTAAAAGAAAGTCTTATGTATTGAAAAATATTTATAATGTACCATTATTGTCACATGTTTACATTGCAGACTGAGGAAAAACCTGAAATCTCTGGTCATTGCTCATCCTACGTGGTTCATAAGGACTGTGCTGACCATATCAAGACCCTTTATCAGGTTAAACTTTATACAGGAACTGTTTCAAAATTTTCAAAATGTATGTCGGAATCTTAATAATTCCCAATTTTATCTTGTGTGTATTACAGTGTAAAGTTTATGAATAAGATCCGTTATGTGCACAGTCTGGATGAATTAGCTGAAATAGTTCCCATGGAGCACATCCAGGTACCGGAGTGTGTGATGCAGTAAGTATCTTTTACCACTAGATGACGAATTAATCCAGCACCATGACTAAATCATATTGAAGCTGCACACAATAAACTACACATGGGGATGTTTGTCATGTGTTTTAGGTATGACCAAGAGAAGATTAAAGCCCGGAGAGAAAGGTAAATGTTTAAATTGGTTCATTGTTTTAGATGTTGTAATTCTGTTGTGTGTGTGTGGATGTTCAGGCTGGAGCAAGAGCAGAGACAGCAGGAAAAGCAGCAATCCCTCGCCCAGCCTTCAGCAAAGAAGTCAGAGAGGTGTGAAATATAAGATGTTACTACAATTTTATACACAGTTATATAAGACTGATTCATTATTATTGTGCTGTGTGTTTCAAAGGCCGATGTCAATGGCTGCAGATTAATTTGACCAAGAAAGGACAGGGCTGGAAGAAGAAGGTAATACATTAACCAAAAAGTACATTTTTTCTCTGCAACATTGTTTAAATATTGTTCAAATAATGTTGGGTATTTTTCAGGCACAAGAAGCATGAAGACTTGTTTGATTAATTCATTGATCGACTTGTATTTTGCCTTAAAGTTGATGGAATGCCTTCCTCCACAAACCCACAGGCTGTAGTTCGTTTCAGATCAATAAGGGTGAGCGCAACTGGACATTTAGTCACTCTCCATGCTTTCAATTGTAGGGCTTTAAGACATTGCAACCCCAAACACACTTGAAGCGAAAGAAATAGTACACATAACTATCTGTATTTGAAAAAAAATGCTATGCCATTGTATTCATGATAACCAGCATATGCTGAATTTACAATGCAGATGTTCAGCATGATTGTCACTATATGAAACGCCTTTCAGACTGTGTGTGAATCAGATCATTGATCTGTTTGTCTTTAGCTTCACTGCTATTCGTGTGCCTCAAACTTAACACATTTTCTTCACTAGTATCAGTAACACATATAAGTGTTTATCAGAACATTCAGAAACATTGCATGAATGTTTTAATGCATAAGCTTACATTGTTCTATTACTTCACTGACACTGGCTTAAGTGTACAATGCTTGTCAGCATTTGTTTAAAAATATCAATATATTATAATCACTGCTTGTGCCCTATTTCACAAAGCAGACGTCAAAATAAAATGTTAAGTCATTTGACCAAAATGTACAGTATATCTCGTAAGTTAGCTGCAAAGTCTGAAATTAAGACTTTCCCAATGAGGTATAAGTACTGAATAACTTTATAACTCATGGACAAGATCAACTTGGTGAGCTTCTGGAATTAGAGTTTTTCTTTTCATGCATCTTTTTTTCATGGAAATTATTGTTTTCCCTGATGTCTTTCATTCCTTAGTTTATTGTAAATAAACAAGTTTTATTTTGTAGAGGAAAAATATAGACCACTTTGAAAGTATATATTGATTGCATTATGGAGTTTTAATAGGCCTAAGACTCAATTAAATGTCAGTGGTTTGTAATTTTACTTTATGAGGCACAATTTATTTATTGTGTTTCAGTGCTAATGCTATTTTTGGTTCTGTAATTATTTCAATTAGACTACTTTCCTTACTCTGTTAATTGTTGTACAACCATAGCCTATTTGAAGACACTTTGTTCTGGAATTAAATTGTATTTTTCATTATAAAAGCACAAAGTCGTAAATACATTGATACCAAATATAGACTATTTGTTAACTCATTATAAAATCATTTTGCCATGTTGAAGTGCATGTGACAGGTTTTTCAAATTATGAGTTTGTTTGGTGGAATAATCCTTGTGATAAAATATCACAGTTTTACACCAGTCAAGTTGCAGTTTGTCAAGGAAAATGGAAAATAAAACAACTGGTTGCTAGTTAACAGTTGTGGAATTACCTCTGGTCACATCTCATGTCCAAACAGGAAGTAACTTTATCAAACTGGGGGGCAAAGGCAAACATGTTGTAAAATATGTTAAATAAATGTATAGATTAAAGGTAAATAAACTGTCATATGCACTTTAAAATCACATTTTGTTAAAGTTGTAGGCCTATGTAATAAATATATTAAAGGCAATAATACATATCACGGTCGTGTCATGGTGTCTTTGCCTTGCAGACATACATGGACATATTGTACATGGACATACATGGACATATTGTACATGGACATACATGGACATACATGGACAGGGCTTCCTGTGATGTCACTTTTAGTAGAAGAGCCTTGAGGCTCTGAGCATTTTAGACACAAGGAGAGTGAAGGGAAATGTTCAGATCGTGACCTTTCACCTCCTTTCTCTGAATTATTTTGCCATAGACAAAAATAGATGGGTAACTCATCGAAAGAGAACATGGCTCTCACCTATAGCCTACATTCTTATATGCTACATTGTAGTGGGACTGTTTTAATAAATCTCAATATTATTGGGCTGAATGCATTTATTAGGCCTGTGTCATTTGATTCACACATGGATCCAGTCGGACTGAAGTTGATTGAATGATTTTTTCTAAGTAAAATGAAAAAAAAATAAAAAAATGGCTACAGGCTTGATACTTCTAACAAGACCCCAGAAGGTGAGGATGGTACGTTTGGGGTTTGTATCTTTTTGCAGTCAATGTGTGACCGGCCACGACCGGTACAACACGCACAGTCTTTCCCACGTGGTCAGGGATCAGCTGGAGTAGTTTTCCACAGTGACGCTCGTCTGCTAACCGTATTTATGAATGGAAGAGTTCAGTGATGGACAGACACAGCTGCTTATGGAGGAGGTCGATGTCTGCGCTCGCGCTCTGATTGGCAGGTGGACCACGAGCACGTAGGCCACGTCTCTACGTCGTCATGACGTAGCAGGAGGCAAGTCTCATAAGTTTCAACGCCTCTCGCTCACTCACGCTCTAATGTTGTAGTAACAACAAGATACAGACACCCTTGTGCGTCTTTGGATTTTTGCTTTTTGAAAAACAAACTCTGTCAAATCCTCCTCAAAGAGAGAAGACTGAGGAAAACATGAAGTACATCATAGGAATTGGCGGGTAAGTTTTACTTAAATCTTAAATATGTTTGTTACGTGCAATGAATGATCGAAATAAATAACCAAATCAGATCAAAATAACCTCTCAATAACCTGCGTTTACTAAGCAAAGTTATTTTATTTTTTTAAATATGAAAGCGTAGATTTTAATTCAATATTGCGACTCTTTTTCTACATTTAAACCTGCTGTTATTGCCGAGATATTTTTTTTTTATCCTTAATGGAAACATGTAATGAATTGCCTACATTAGTGTGCCTGTGAAATTAAAACCATAAGGATGATATTTTATCGTCATTGTCCGCCTTAAATGTGTATTTAAAGTGTCCTTAGCGTGACTGTGACATGATCGAGCGGGACTTTTGAAAATCCCCCGCGTGCGACAGAAGTGGAGGGAAAGAGTCATCACAGTCATCTCACTGTGATAACAGCTTACTATGTGCTTATGTTTCACACACACTTTCATTAAGGCCTTGTCAACACGTTTGGGTTTTCTTACTATTCATATTTGACCAAAAAGTGACTCAGTATACTTTAGGGATCATGCTCACGTTAACCTCCAATTTAGTAGGAATAATTGGTTGTATTCACTATTAACAATGATCAATCCGATTGCTAATTAATTAACTTCCTTTTGGATCCTTATTGTGCATTCCATGTATTTGTTGCCCTTTGTTATTATATTGTAAAGTGTGAGCTACTGTGTCTAAGTCTAAACCTCTCCTATCGCAGGGTGACTAATGGTGGTAAAACCACTTTGACAAATAAACTGATGAAGACGTTGCCCAACTGCTGTGTTGTGCATCAAGATGACTTCTTCAAGGTGAGTTTCTGTGAGGGTTTTCTAGTCAGATTTATTTGATAGTTTTCCCCTTGAGGGTTCGTGCTTGGCAGGTTATTGTTTTGGCATGCTTAACTTCCCAACCCCCCAAGCCTTTGCATGTGGGCATGCACTTTTTTATGATGTAGATTCCTTCTTTTACACCTCATTCACTGCTCTTTCCTTTATTTAATTTTAGCTTCAGAGCGCTATTAACATGTTGCACCTGTGTTATCTATTATTATAGGATAGTGAGTCTTGCTTTTTCTCCTTTCTTTTTGTGTGTGAACTTATTTTGGCGGCATGTGCTCTGCGACTGTTCTGATCCTAAGAGGAAGCAGCAATGTTTTATTGGTGACTGTTATTTCAGAAACCTGACCAGATAGAAGTTGGTCACGATGGCTTTAAACAGTGGGATGGTAAGACTACACTGGAAACCATTTGGTCTTTGTAAACACATTATAGGCAAAAGACACACACAGATACAGCACGTAGACACTTACATTCGTACAGACTGGAATTGAATAAATAATAATGACATGTTTGTCTTGTGTACATGTGTTATTGCTTTATAGTGATCACGGCTCTGGATATGGAGGCTATGACCAACACGGTGATGGGCTGGATGGAGAACCCTGTGAAGTTCGCCCGGTCCCACGGCGTCTCATTGGCCCCGGCGTCAGAGGTGGTCGAACCCGATGAGCAGATCCACATCCTCATCGTGGAGGGATTTCTCCTCTACAACTACGCGTACGTTCAATCATCAGTTAATGCCATAGCAACACAATGAGCATACAATTTAATCCATAGATCTATGTTAGATTAATAAACATTTATTTTAATTAATGCGTTGGTTTTAGGGATCTTTTTTTTTAGACATTTCACTGTTGTGGGACGAATACATGTTCTCTTATCAGGGTCTTATCAAGGGTCATGTGATTTCTTTCTTGCTCTCGACACTTCACCTGTCACGCGACGTGTCTAAAATCGAGGAAATTTAGGATTGGAACATTGTGTGTAGGTGGTGCGTCCTACATAGTCACGTGCTCATCTTCCTGCTCGGTGATTGGCTCGTGGGCCTGTAGATAGTCAGGCACGGCTTCTGCGGCGGTAGATAAGATGTTCGGCAGAAAGGGGCTCTCAGTTGGGGTTCTGTGATGAAGGGCAATGGTACTCTGTGTGCTACGGTGACACAACACGGAGGCTGCGCACGTGTAGATAACAGTGAATGAGGTTACACGATTGGCCTGTAGTGCTTTAAGGACATACATGTGCCTGTTCTTTTCCTAAAACACTGATTACTGACTGGGTCTGTGTCCCATTTGCACTTGTTTAGGCCTCTACTGGACGTATTCAACAAGTGCTTCTACATCACGATACCTTACGAGGAGTGCAAGATGAGAAGAAGGTAAATTAAGGCTCTGGTCGCTGTATCATTGGTCATGTTTTACATTTTTTGTGATTTTTCTTATGTGTTTCTTATATGTTTCTTGGTCTGTTTTTAGTACCAGGCAGTACACCGTCCCAGACCCTCCTGGCCTGTTTGATGGTCACGTGTGGCCCATGTATTTGAAGCACAAGTCAGAGATGGAGAACTGCAGCTTAAATATTGGTAAGCCAGTGTTCTGTTTTTCTTATTTCTATTTAAATGTGCACATGTCAGGGGTCCTAAAACAACTAAAACCGGGACCCCCACTACCAATTATCTTTAGTAACGTTGTAAGGGAGGGTCTGCCACCTGCTCATCTCCACGGAGATGTTATCGCCTGAAATGTTCCACAATATGGCATTAAACCTATCTATCCTTATGGAGATAAGCAGGTGCCACAACCAGGTCAAGTCAGAGGTCAGATCTGCGGAGAGGCAAGCCCGCCTGTGTCATTTGATTACCGGTAAATCAATTAAAGGCAGATTAAGGCCATTCTGTGGAACATGTAAGGCGAACTCCCAACAGAAAAGTTACATAGTGCACCTTTTAACTTTTACATTTACAAACCCTAAACAGGACAATTGTCTAGACTTGTCAACGTTATGTTTTTCAGAGTATTTGGATGGTTTGAAAACAAAAGAGGAGATGTACAATCGAGTGTATGAAGACATTCAGAACAACCTTCTCAATTGTTTATAGGTAATTGATCTTTAATTATTCTTAAATGTTTCTGAAATATTTATACATCAAGCCTAATCAAACCTCTCCATCGCAGCAGAAGGATGGCAACTCTTCATCAATGTACAAGGTGTAAATACTTCCATTGATTATTTTTTATTCTTTTTATATTTTGTAAATAGATTAAAGCAATGTTAACTTATCATTGTCTTTTTGTTTTTTTAGCTTATTTATAGTTTTGCTGAAAATAATTTGTGATCATTACATTGTTATTGTGCTTTTTCAGTAGACTAATTTCTTTAATATGAATTGTCAATAAATACATTACTAAAATGTTCTTGTTTGACTTATTTACAACTAGAAATAAATAAGTACATAGTGATAGTTGTATGACATCTCAAGATAATTATCTACCGTATTTTCCGGACTATAAGTCGCACCAGCCAAAAAATGCATAATAGAGAAGAAAAAACATACGTTGCACTGGAGTATGAAATGCCATTGCAAGTATGAAAATAACAAATAACATCACATATAAGTTGCTCCGGAGTATAAGTCGCACCCAGGCCAAAACTATGAAAAAAGGTGCGACTTATAGTCCTGAAAATACGGTATATAAACAACAGAGTGGCAGCATACTGTATGTTATGTATGACCCTTGATTAATATTAAATTAGTAATACAACAGGTCTACAGAAGAGAAAAAAAAACACTTATGAAGTGACTTGTGCATACATAAATGCAGCGACACGTGCAGAGTTAAATATCTGCAGGCGTAAGCGTCCTCGTTTGCCTTACATGTTACCAACTTGACATTTAGTTCATTAGTAGTAGATTTGCAGTGTAGTGTTTACAGGACGACCTTCGCGTGTTGGAAACATCTGTGTTTTCACAAGTATAAATAGGTTGAAGTAATTTTCTCATTATCGTCGGGGAGTACCACATCCCATCATATACCATTTCTAAATAAGGCCCAGCTCAAACAGGTCTGTATTTGGGATAGCTCTTTATCCACCATCAAGTTCCTGTTGGGAAAGAGAACGCCTGTGATTATTTGACATGTTTTGATATATATATATCTATAGTTTAAAGTTTTTTTCAAGTTTAAAACATAAAAATAATTTAAAAATAAAATTGCAACTAGAAAACAAAATAAACATAATCATGACGCAGATTAATTAAAATAAAAGTCGGACCGGAGGCACACAATTTCATTAATATTCCCATACAAGACATGTTCCTGTCCATATTTGGATGTGCCAAGACTTTTATTACCTCCTGGTATGTTCCAGGTGAAAGTGCAAAATAAATCATGTGCTTTTCTTGTAGGTGTGGTTTGTTTGGGCTAATTGCTGGACTGCTCTTCCTGAGTTCAAAACAACAGCAGTACGTGTGATATGCTGAAGGGCATGTGCTCAGGTCAACTGTAACAAAACTACACACCATTGTACTTCATGCAGAGGCAGAGGCGTGTGACCTTTCACCAAACAGGATTATCAAATGCGTTGCTTGTAAGTTTTGCTGGGTAACATATTAGTCAAAAATGTACACAGATAAATGCATTAATGCCATTATGGGTGTTTTTATTGCACTAAATGACCTTAACATGCATCTTAACTGTGAGCTGACTCGCCTCTCTACAAACCTGACTCATAACGTTACCAGGAGACGAACACTTGCTTGTCTCCATTGAGATGTCATTACATGCTTGTCTTGAGTGACATGGCTTTGTTATAAGTGTCAGCCAAAAAATACATTTACAAAGAGATCAAGGTTTTGTCTACAAATACATACATACAACTGATGTAAATAAGAGTGTTTTATTTTGTTTACTTACTTACTATTAGTATTATTTAGTCTTATGCTAGCTATTTTTACTTTACTTTATTATTATTTTATTATTATCTTATTTTTATATTTTTATTTTATTTATCTATTTTATTTTCTTCTCCCTCCATTCTCTATAAGATATGAGAGGAGTTTTGTTAATAAGAGTATTTTTGTTTTGTTTATTAGAGTTCTTCTATTAAGAGTAAGTTCTTCTATTATTTTTTTAAACTTCCTATAGTCTGTCCTTTTCCCCTGTATCTATTGCATTGTAACAACGAAATTTCCCCATGTGTGGACATCAAAGGATTATTTTATCTTATCTTATCTCATAAAAATACATAAACTGAGTGCTTGTTGTCACCACTATTGCAGTCTTAATTTGAGATTATGTAAAACAAAACATTGATATTCTCAGAGTCTTCAGTGCCACAAGATCTCAAATACTTTCACTTGACAAATGGAAACAGTGCAGAAAATAGAGCCCCTTCTGATAATGTCCCACGTGCTCTTGTTTCTCACACTTACTCTTGCTTCCTCTCTCACAGATTTATGAACACTGAATGCTTGCCAGTTGCCAGTCTACATAACATTCAGGTGACTTAATAATGTCAATAAAGATAGTTCCAAGACACGCCCCACCTGATAAGAATTTATAGGAGCAAAGTGTTCACAATCAAATCAATCACGTGTCTGGAGGTGTTTGTTATTTTTTAGATTCAAGGGATCACATTATAGGCCATGGATTTATGTAGGCAAGTTATATTACACATTGCTAAATAGGTAAAATATGAAACATGCTTGACTAATTAAACTGTACGACAAACACAAGTATGAAAAATCTGTGTCTGATCTATTGCCAGTGACGTCAGGGAAAACTCATGGAGACAAATGGCCCATATCGTAGTCAGGATGCCAAAATGCCACTGAATCAGCGTGTGTTCAGCGCCACCGTGTGGCCAGTAAGTAGAGCTGACCTAATTAGGCTGTGACAGAAGGAGATGCTCTTTTACGCACAATCTTTCTCGTTCAATCATGGTCTATATTTGTGTGCTAAATGTGGCCAATATCTTTTCTTACAAATGTATAGTAAGAATATTTCACAATGACATGCTGTTTTCATAGTTTTTTGCCGCGGATCTGAACTCTTGAGTGGAAAACGAGCTGATGACAGTCGACGCCCCCTCTCTCTCTCCTCTGAGTGGAGATGCTGTGCGTAACTGTGTCCGAAGTGAACAAAAGTCACCCTTATGCAGCCTCAACACTCGTGTGCAGTGATTCCCCCTGTGCTCACTACATTGCGCTGCCATGGAGAAGTTAATAGTTCTGCTCATCTGCCTTCTTGACTCTATGGTGCTGATAGGACGCGGCCAGGAGCAACATTTACGCGCCAGGGGACCCTGGAGACAACGCTTCCAATGGGAAAGTAACGGGCACGTGTACAGTTTATTGAGCACGGGGACACAATACCGCTCACCTGTGCAGAGCAGAAAGCGCACACAGATGCTGCTGACCACAAAGAGCAACCGCAACGTGCCGGACTCTCGACCCAGAGCCAGACTCGAGGCGCAGAATGAACAAATGGACACTGTTCTGGGGACTGAGGCGGGTCAGTACATCCTCGCCTCTGGACAGTCAGCACCACATAGGCAGACTACAGGAGGACCTCAAGCATCCTTCAGTTCAGTGCTGGAGTTCTCAGGCAGTGGGGTCCCGCGTGGAGGCCGCAGCACACAAGCAGAAGACACAACTGTGCAACAAACCACGGTCCTCCCTGACCGCTCCACGGACAGTTTGTTAAGACCTGAAAGTAACAGACAGTCTGCAGAGACTCAGCCGAGGAGAGAAGAACCCCCGGCCACACTGGGAGCACAATATGTTCCCCGGGTAACAATGGAGACTAATGTGTCCCACACGCCACTGTCCGAAAACGCAGTGGAGATACACTTTCCCCGTTTGAGACTGGACACACCGTCACACACGGACACAGAGCATCCACCAGATTCACCAACCTCCCCTGACCACAACTCCGTTTTCTACAACGCAAATCCACCAAACCGTAGAATCAGCCCCTCAGCGAGAAACCCACCAGGGACTGGATATGGGACCAGATTCTTCCACCGCGGTGAGATTAAACTCAAACTGTGTGTGTGTGTGTGTGTGTGTGTGTGTGTGTGTGTGTGTGTGTGTGTGTGTGCGTGCGTGCGTGCGTGCGTGCGTGCGTGCGTGCGTGCGTGCGTGTGTGTGTGTGTGTGTGTGTGTGTGTGTGTGTGTGCGTGCGTGCGTGCGTGTGTGTGTTTAATTTTTTTCTTAATATCAAATGAGTTTTGGATATTTTGTTGTTGTCTTTTTTCCAGGTTTACCTGACTTGGTTCCAGACCCTTACTACATCCAGTCAGACTCTTACATCCATAGAATGCAGATGTATGCTCTGCGCTGCGCAGCCGAGGAGAACTGCCTCTCCAGGTGCATTGAACTTTATATAATTATGAGCCAATGTAAGAAAGTTATTTAAGATGCTGCTAAAGTCCATGTTGCAGCAAAGTGACAGAACAGCAATGACCTCCCCTGTTTAGTCCTTGGGCCGAAAGGCAAATGATTCCTGAGGTGAAAGACAAACCTGAAAGGGTCATCTCCACCATAAATCTCTATTATGACTATGACAGAAGTGGAATGTTTTTGTGTGCTGTGGAACATTTAGGTAAACATAGAGGACAAAAGTGAATTTCAAGCAGACTCAGTTGTGTTTTTGTTAGACACTTTATTAGAACATACATCTTTTCTTTTATCACCAGCTCTGCGTATCGTCCTGGTGTCAGTGACCTGGAATACAGAGTCTTATTGAGATTCCCACAACGGGTGAAGAACCAGGGAACGGCAGACTTTCTCCCACAGAGACCCAGACACCAGTGGGAATGGCACTACTGTCACCAGTAAGTAAAAAGCGTGTTTGTTTTCTTCTCATTAAGAGGCTTTAGTTTACCTCCATCTATTGGCGTTCAAAGGCACTATCACAGCATGGAGGCCTTTAGTACATACGACCTGTTGGACGTCTCCACTGGGCTTAAAGTTGCTCAAGGACACAAGGCCAGTTTCTGTCTGGAGGATACAAACTGTGACCCAGGAATCCGGCGACGCTACGCCTGCACCTCCCATACACAGGTACAACCCAGCTCAACGTGGTTCTCCAGGAAGAACTGTAATGACTCTGACTTGTGCCTTTGTGCAGGGGCTCGGTCCTGGTTGTTATGACACGTATCACGCCAACATCGACTGCCAGTGGATTGACATAACTGATGTGCCACCAGGAAACTACATTCTTAAGGTGTGAGGTGCTTTACTTTTAAGTAAATAAAGTCTATTGCACCTAAGTCATGTTGTGTTTGCAAATAGGTGACAGTAAACCCCGCCCATCTGGTGGAAGAGTCAGACTTCTCCAACAACGAAGTCCAATGTGATGTCAGATACACAGGGAGCTACGTTCAGACCAGAAACTGCAGGATCACTGTGTAAGGCTTGAGTATTTCAATGAAAAAAATATATATATGTGCATAATACATCCATTCAGATGCCATTGCTTTGTTTTACAGAATCTGATCTGTGACACCAATGCATTTTTATGTGGATTATTTATGTTGGAACAGAAGAAGTTGCAATAACATTGTTATTTATGCTTAATCAATGCAAGATTAATCTTTTGTCTTCATAAAAGCTAACATTATATTTTAAAAGGTTAAAATGTTAACTTTGTGTATGTGAACCTTGTGTAGTACATGAACAATCAAAGTAAAATAATATGTTAGATTAGTTATTACATTTGTATGTTGCTTTTATAACTGAGGTTTATGGTTTGAGCCTGGTTTTAACACTGTTGATCCCCTTCACAATCGAATGTGCATTTTTTAAAAATATTGTCTTAATAACACATTACAACATTGGGGCCAGAAAAAACAGCTTCACACTGTATCCTTGTCTCTCACATTGTAGACGAGAGAGAGTGCAAAAACATTTACTCACCCTGGCAATAAATCTGTTGGGACTTGAGACTAATGTGCCCCTGCTTTATTACCACAATGACTCATTATAAAACTCACTATTTGAGGAGCATTCCTGTTATTTGGCTGGGACAAGTGCAACAACTTAGTTATGAGTTATGAACAGTACACACTAAAAGGGAAGGTCTGATAGTGATTGTAATATTTTCCTTTTAAATGGAGGAAGTTAAAATAGCTACTGGTACTTTTATAAACAAAAACACAGCTAAGGATGAAGTCATGGAATAGACTGTTTGGTCTTCATCCTTATGTCCAGGTAGACCTAACATCTCTCGTCCCACTTGCTTGGACCTCATACATTGTGGAAAACAGATGTGGAAGAAACATACTGTACTAACACACATCATACAGTTTCCACCATAATATCACCATGACTGCAATGTATAGCATTCAATCTTGTGATCAAGGTGGTCTTCTGCTGAACACCATTTTGGGACATGGAGACACTGACATGAATCTGAGTGTGACATACCCAGCTGTTTGCAGCAGGCTGAGCTCGGAGGCTGCATAGGACACACAGTGTCAGGACAGTGGCGTGGAGGAGAGAAATTCCACAGATTCACAGACAGGCTGGAAAACCTGACGATGAGCTGCTGACATGAGCAGTGCCAGGGCTACATCAGTCTTATCATGGGCAGAGCATCTGTGAGGCAGGATGGGCTCACTGCAGCCAAAAGGCCAGACTCACAGCTCACAGTTTGTTCCTGCTGCAGACACAACTACAGAATTATTTCACATGGACCTGCTGCTGTTGTTGGATTGGTGTAGGACACAATAGTATTAGTACCATTTAAACATAGTTATTCGTCGAATGGTTGTGCCAAAGTATGTGACCGGTTCGATAACACTGATATACTTCAACAAGTTTCATGAAAAAGCCAAAGCAAGCCTTTCTGATTCTGGACATACATTAACAATCAGAAAACTGCAGCCTTTGACCAGTTTAATCATGAATGAAGTGTGCAAATCCCCGCATGAGGTGAAACGTCCTTAGACTTTTGTGTGATGATTTATTCCTTGTTTACACAGGCCGGTGAAAAGGACATGCTAATGTGCCGTGAGTGAAGGGGACTATTTTATGGTGTGCTCGACATCCGAACCTGTAGCTTATTTACCTGGGCAAGATGAGAGAAGGCCATTAACTGCCTTTCCTGGTGGAAATAGAGCAGTATGTGCTTGGACAGTTCTCCTTGTAAATGCTGTAGTATTCAAGAGGCTGCCCAAGTGGAAGTCTGTCTGTAATCATGTGTTATTTCTAGGTAAAGAGGTGAGATTTGTAGCAGGGGTGTCAGGTTGTTCAGCTACAGCTTGTTTGGCTTGAATGTGCATATGGTCTTACAGGTTTCACACCTGAGTGTCAGCCATTTTACCAAACATCTGCCTATGTCATGAGGAGGACATGGCAGCCCCCTAACTCGTACTGTAGCCTTTATAAACACAGTGTGAGACATAAACCGACACACACACACGCACACGTACGCGCACACACACACAGGCACACACACACGCACACACGCGCACGCGCACACACACACAGTCTTCACATAGGGTCAATATGATGTCTGTTTTGTGTAAGATTTAACTATTAATACATCCAGAGAGGTCCATTGATTACCTCAAAACTGTAGAACTGATCATATCTGTCAAAAAGGACAATGCAGGATAACTCAAACATGCATTAATCAATCAAAATAAAGTTTAAATTACAACCGCGTTGTTAAGGAGGAGGAATTTGACATTATAAAGCTTTTTTTTATTCAGTGCAAAATATTTTTTGTATTGTGGCTCGGTCATTTGTAAACTATAAAACGTATATTAACAGTTTGGGGAAATGTCTTTTCTATATAAAATAAGAACACTTTGAAAAGTATGATATATATATATATATATATATATATATATATATATATAGTATAATATTTATTCATTTATTAGTGTTATAGATTTTACATGTCCATTGGGGTGTCTTGAGTTTGGTAGAAACAAGTTAATTGTATGAGATGTACATGAATGACTACATAATCCATTGTAGGACACTTTTAAATGTGTTTTATTAATAAAATAAGTTTTATTTATTCTTGTCTAAAGTCATGCTTTAATCTAGCAGTTCCCAAGACCTGGCTCAACTTACACCAGAGTACTTTTTTTGTTGTTTTTTTGGAATACCGGTTTCTCTTAAACTATGAGTCTAGTTTTATTTAGGCTGTGTAAACAGTTACGAAACATCCTAAAATAAATCGATTATTTTATTTTATTCAAAATGTACATAACACAAATTCACAAAAGTGGCTCAACAGTCCCATAGCCTAATGTCTTTGTTGTGATATTCTTTAGCAGTGCATATGACAAAAACTATTATTTTTTGCACCCTTCTCTTTTTATGTCTTAAACGGTTTCGTGATTTCTGTCATGTCTTTGTGATCTCCTGTTGTGTGAAGCACTGGGAATTTCCTTGTGTACGAAATGTGCTCTACAAATAAACGTGCCTTGCCTTGATAAATGCAAAGTGCTATTTGCTTATTTTTGTTTTGCTTTTTTTGTTTTGGCCTGACAGAACATAATCCTTGCCTGTGCAGTTGGCTTATCTATTTTGTGTTAACAGTCTAAATTATATTGGGAATCCAAATGTATCCAAGTCGGACCAATTTTGCCGCACACACCCACACACCATGGATCTATTATAATATCACACACCTACTTTTCTTGGCGTCTCAAGTAAACGTATAAAACATAAATTATATGCAAGTCAAGTGACCTCGTGTGGCTATGATGAGTACTGCCTTAAATAATAAAACCGTAACATTATTAGGACCTTATTAGAAAAAGCTTCAGTTGTAGTCATCTGGACTCAGTTAGAAAAAATAGACGTTTCGACTCTCATCCAAGAGTCATTGTCAATAAAAGAATTTAGGTCGAGAACTCCGATATTTATACTATTCTGTGACAGAATACAGTCGAAACGTCTATTTTTTCTAACTGAGTCCAGATGACTACAACTGAAGCTTTTTCTACTATGTAACACGCCTGGACGAATGAGGGATTACACCGACATTAGGACCTTATGTGTACTATTATTAACACTACCCACCATTTAAGGCCCACTACACAAATGTTGGAAGATAATGCATGCAAATCTACAGTTTTTCTCACATTGAAATCATGATTTAACAGTTTTTTCCTGCTCGAGTTCTTGATGACGACATATCTACGCGACAAAACCAAGCAGCACAACCATAGCACAACCCGATTCGAGCAGGATCCAAAGTTGAGCTCAAACATGTTTCGCACGGTACATTTTTCAGCTTCTTCCGCGTTTATTTTTGTTTTAGTGTTGGTTACTACTGAAGCTTCTTCGGAGCAGACCAAGACGGTGGAGTTCAACGTGAAACCCGGAGGAGTGGTGCACACTTTCACAGAAGGAATTGTGAGTTTCCCTTTAACATGGCCATGCAAACCAAAGTGTTTTTGTTTGTCCAATAAAACAAACCCGTTTCTGTATGAGTGCAGAATACGTTTAACGTTTGACGTCCATATTGAGACACTTTCTTTTGTCTTTTTGATCTATAAAATCGTAAAAACTACATTCCTATACTCTGGTCAGTCGCATGACTATGACGGTTCAGCCTGTGAGCGTCTGACACGTCGCTGCCACATCTGCTCCATTCATTGGCTGTCATCAAATATAAAGGCTATCTTTTTTTTTTTTTTTTTTTACGAAAGATTGGATTATGAAATATTATTTTCAGACTACAGTTCTGCTTTGTACTAAAGGTAAATTCGACTGATAGGATATGTTTTGTTATGTGATATTTACAAATATTCTCTCCATCTTTTATTTCCCATAAATTAATAGATTAACCACCTGTCCCTCTTTTCACATCACATGAATTCAATAAAAGCAAAATTTACATTGAAAACATGATATACAGAATTTCTTTCTTGCTAAAAACCATAAGGCCTTTTGGGTGTACTGATTCCAGGGTTGTAATATGTTGGCACCTATTGGTATTCCAGTATTTGTCTGTGCGTTATGATTGATAAAAAATAAATGTGTAAATGCAGTTATTATCTAAGAGGTTAAATCCATGAGTCCATCCCTTCATGCCCAGCCGCATTCATCAACCACTTTTTCAACAATTTGAGCTTAAAGAATGTTCACTATTACTGTATTCTCATTGTCATACCACAGGGCAAATACAAGTGTTCGTTCACATATGCTGCTCAAGGGGGGACCAATGAGGTGAGTTTCACTTTGCACAGCTGGTCTAGTAAACATTACACATTAGACATTTCAAGGGACATTAATACATTTATTACTGCAACAGGATTGGTTGATGAGTGTTGGGCTAAGCGATGATGACAGACTATTTTCCTGCTCTTTGTGGAGGTAAGTGTCTTGTTAAAAGTTACCACATAGTTACATAGGCCTATCAGTACATTAATACACCTGTTAAGAAACCTTGGTCAATTTGGATTAATCTGGAAGTACACCATTTATGTCCGTGTCAAGTAAAACACTGGACAAAACAAGAATGCAAACATAATGTCTGGCAATTGATTTTATGCAATATAATGTGATAACTTTGTTTAATTTCTACCAGGCCGCAGGGAAAATCATACCTGTTTTTCACTCAGTTCAAAGCTGACCTGAAGGGAACCAAAATTGAATACGCCAATGCATACGTAAGTAATATACACACTATTCTCACACTTCTTGTTTATATCTGCTATTATCTGTCCAATCTCTTATTATAGAAACTTTGTGCACACACACACACACACACACACACGCACACACACACACAGAGCCCTGTTACTTTCCATTAAAAAAACAATTCCGGGTAAGTGACAGAAAAGGGCCAAAGCGAGAACAAAGGAAAACCAAATCACAGACACATCTAATAGTTTGTTTACTCCACCACTGTGACACATTAGCAGAATAGGCACGCCACAAGGTTTCTGCTGCAAGTGTCAAGACAAATGTCTGCTGATGTGATCAACTGCAGTTATGTTAGCGCTTTTGACCAAAGATGGCAGTGCACTGTTGTGCTGTGTGTAAATGAGGAAGGTTGTGCCATTGCGACATACAATAAGATCTAAAATGACTTGCTTTATCGTTACATGGGCAACTACCAACTTGCTGGTATTAACAAAATTGTAGTGGTACTTAAAGTTGTTTTAATAGTGGTAAATATTGGGAGTCATTTTTGCAGACAATGTGTACTTATTAGTTTATATTTCAAAACACCAAATTTAAAAAGACTTGAGACTTCCGTTGTTGTTTTGACATTTTTTAATTATTATTTCATAAATCACATCAGTTATGTAGGCACAGGGCAATTCAAGTTGACCTTACAGTCCTGAGAATAACATTGAAACATTGATAAAATGTTAATGTAGGACCTATTTGTTGAAAAGACAGTTTCTCCGGCTTTCTCCAGATGTATGATGGTAAATTAATGTCTAGACTTCTTCTGATGTCTGAAGTGGTCATCTATGGAGTAAATCACACCTCGACACGCCTCCTTCCCCAGCAAGGACAGAGCAGGCACTTTGTCATTAGACAGAGTATATTTCCTCCTGCTACACTGGCTCTGCGCCCTGGAACAAAATGCGAACACACACAGAATAACTTCAGTAAATGATGATGACAAAAAAATGCCCTTGTGCACAAACACACCTGCCACCCCCGCACAAAATCTCCTTGACCTTGTCGTCGCATCCTCCTACTTCACCGACCGTCTGTTGCTATGTCTCCTCCTGGCTCTGCTTTGTCCTCTTTGCTCTTTATAACTGCTGCTCTTTGTGCATTTTAGTCACAGACAGGACACGGTGATGTGCCACTGAAGCCAGAGGAGTTTACCATAGGCGACTCTATGGGTGAGGAACACTCTGCAATTTCAACCGTTCAACTGCACCTGGTTGTCAGGGCTCACTCGTCTTTTACCTCACTGTGACTGGTTCCGCTGATTTGCCTCTAAAGCATATAAAGAATGTCAGCCATCTGTGAGTGGGCTGCCATTTGTCCCTGCAGAATGTATTATTTTATAGTTATTATTTGTTTAATTATTATCATTTCTTGTTTTCACAAATGTGTCTACGATTCAGGTCTGGTATTAGCCAAATTTACCAAGTCACACCAGCGGTTCACACTAAAACTCCTTATTTCAAGTGTAAGCTTTACATTACAGGTGCTTAGGACCACAGAGCCAGACAATAATACAGATATAATCCCCCACAGAGAACATATGGATAATACCTAGTAACTGGTGTAGAATGACATTTGACAATTTTGCTTCAGAGGAAATTGAGTTGTATCAATCCACAAGGAGGCGCTGTCCAGTCATAACACTCTTAAGTGATCTGAATACACTTGTAATATATTGAAAATGGTCAAATGAAATGAGAATTGTGTTTTATATATTCACATCATTCTGTTAAAGGAAATGGTGCTGCTATAATTTATATTTTCACTGAATATTTGTGAAAATATAATATTTTCACTGAAAATGTGTAAATGACATACAGTAATACAGGAACGTTGCTATTGCACACTCTGAATAGTCTTTACATAGGCCTCATCTGGCTCCATATATCTTCTTTGTATTATTTTTGGAGCCAAACTACAATGCAGGTTGAAAACTGCAGCTGCTGCAGCTTTGCAACAGGCTGACTCTGACTGGTTTCAGGTGCCTTCCTCCACACTGCAGCTTTTATTTTGCTCTATTCTAATTAACTTCCTTTCTTCTTGTTTCCAGTGACCCAGACTGATGGAAAGTTCAGCGCCCAGCTCTCAAAGCTCACTGTGATTGGGCGGACAGGACATGATGAGCTGTAATTGGTCAGGACATGACTGTGCTTCAGTTGCAAGGGACAAGAGTTTGAGCCCTGACGTCGATGAAGGACTCTTGACACTCCTGAGTAACACTTCAAAGGGAAAGGGCTGTGAAATATTTCTTTTATCGTGGCAGCACTGTATTTTGTTACATTAACTACCATACATGCGGTTTCAACTACAATGGATTTACCTGTAAATGATCACAGCTAGACACAAAACTGATATTTGTTTGTCCTTCTGACATAAGATGATTTAATAGCTGTTTCTTAATTTATTACTCGGACTTTATAGTAAATGAGCAGTGTATAGTGGCCTGGCATTGGGGGTTTGTAGAGTATAGATTACATATTTAGAGTAGGCCAGGATTTATCCACTGGTTTGTAATCCTGAGAGGAAAGTGAATAATCCCTAATATCATCAGCAGGCACACGCATGCGGTTACATTTCTCGAGTCCTACTTTCTGAGCTATTAAGGAGAGCTTTTTCTTCCTTCGGTTTATCTGGATCTGCTCCACATAACTCCTAAGCTTCACATATGATCCCGACAGGAACATTAATGACTTGTTTTTATCAGATGAAGAAATTAAACCGCTGTCAAACTATCTTAAATGAACTATAATAAGAATGTAATTTATACCTTGGCTCAAAACTTGTAGTGTCTTGTCGGACATTTTGTATTTCTAAATTCCCTTTTTGTTACAAGTTCTTTCCTAATTGTAATACCTTCACAAAAGCACTGTTTGATGTGAAACAAAAAAATCATTCAGAAGAAGTGGGTTTGCACCGACAGGCGGTGAACGTAGCGCAGAGAGGGCCTGAAGCTTTCATCCTGCTGTGCCGCATGTGTGGATCAGCAGGGATATCTGTCTACGTTTGTGAAGTAGCTCGTTATCACAGGCACCTGTCCAGACGTCGGGACTTTCTTATGTAAAGAACGGCCTTTATCTCGCTCCCATTGATCCAGCCTTAAATCCACACCAGTGTCCAGAGGATGACTCTAGCCATTGATTTTAGATTGGAGGATTTGGCTGATTTGATGTCGGTGAGGTTGGTGTCATGCGGTGTGTACCTTGTTAGTCCGGGTATGTTTCAGATGTGATCCCTCTTGGGCTCAGGAAGTGCTCTGCTGGGCCGTTCGTCCCTTTGTCATCGACAGGCTTCCATTTGTAGCAGCAACAGGAAACCGCAACTTCCAGATGCTGACCTAGAATAGAGGAAATGCACACAATAAGTTGCCTGTTTTGTACTGGTTATTTTCCTACTTCCTGAATTGATTCATTATGAAATATGATTGTTCAATAAAGACATAAAATGAGTTCCGTATTTCTTCTGTGTGCAACAAGACAGACTGTAAGAATCATTAAATATTCAAGTGCTGCGGCCAAAATGAACTTGACATGAGCGTTTTTCTGCTCCTTGCCACATCTGCCTAAAATACAAATCATTTTAGCACTGACACTAATGTACGCTGAATACAAGATGGTTTTCTCCACAGTAGGGAAATGAAATACAAATTGTACTTGACAAACTTAATTTTAAGAAAGCACGTAGTTGAAAGAGTGCTCTTTATGCATACCCAATTAACATATATTGTCCCCAGATAATTGTTTTTGTGGGATAAAGAGCCTCTATTGTTTTGTCTTCATTTCAGGGGAAAGAGCTTTGCAGGATAGATCTACTAAACCCACTGGCGCATATGGGAATGTATAGACCACTGATCTATCTGGGCTTACAGAGATGTAGTGCCAAGAGGGATTTATTCATCTAATGTTAAGCCAGGGGAAAATCTGTAATCATGATTGTCCTTTAATTGGCATCAAGTTCAAAACACTGATGTAACATGGAGACACATGTACCACAAGGGTAAAATGGCCTTAAGTTAAAATATATCGGACCTCTCCAGTGGGATAGTGCAAAAAAAAATCTATTCTTTATCCGTTTGCACTAGAGCTGTTTACCTTCAACTTTAGCCTCAACAAACATAATACTGTATTTCAAAGCGAACATCAATCCATTACAACGTTACAGTATTTTAAGTCCAGTTTTCCTCCAGTAATAAAGTCAAACCTGGTACTTTAAATGTTTGACATGAAATGACCGCGGTGCTGTTCTTCTGCTGGAAACGTTGCTGCCGGTTAGTGTGATGAGAACAAAGGCTGTGAAGTGCTTCAGTAATGGTCGTAATCACAGCTGATTTACAATGCAGTCTTCTACGATCAGCCTTCCTGATATTTTTGAATGTTTTACACCGTTATAGGTCTTGTTTATCCCATCCCACTCATTTAGAAGGGAACAGATGGAGGCTGTGACCAGGTCAGTCAGGCCAGAGGCAGTAGAGGAGATGGGATTTCAGAAGGGGGGAAAAAAATGCAGGTTGTTACTCATGTACAGCTGCCCCTTGTCCACGCCAGTATGTGGACACATGCTTTTCAATACACAGATTTTAAACTCAGTGACTCATTTTAAAGGCATTGTCACTCTTCGACAGTAATTATACAAATCAGTCAATGCAACCACAACGTAATTACAATTATTTCATTTGTTGTCTTGTCACCTGGTAATAATTTTATTCCTTTGTGTTTTTTTTCTTCTTCTCATCCAATTAGTCTCTTCCCTTTGCCCTTTAACTATGCAGAATGTGGGAGGGTGGTAATAAATGAGCATCTGTCTACAGACTCTTGTTACCGGTGCAATTGCCTGACAGATGTTGTGATGCCCCGTGTGTGCACTCTAGAGACTTGTGTAAAAATAAGGCCCCCAGCAAAGTGCTCCTGTAACACACTCACCCTAATAGTCGTCTCCTTCACCTCGCAAACTTCAGCTCATCTGGGCAAGCTTCGACCCACTCCGTACTTGCTTGCGACATGGCCCCCGGATTCCCCTTTGCACCGTCTCACACTGTTGTTGAAAGTAGCCTTCTCTTTTCAGGGTAAGGAGGAGCTTTACGGGGCTCCTTAGGTTTCGGGTGTTCGTGAAGTCTGTGGTGCGGATATGGGGGTGGTTTGCGTCCTCTGCGACCTTGCTGTCCGGCTTTTGGTCTAAGTGGGAGGGTCATGTGATAGGCTCCCGGGATGTGCCCCGCTGACAGTGCCCGCCGCTCCCCGTCCACTTCTGGGACAGTGGGTGGCCGTGCACTTGACACTAGAGACGACGTGCCAGATGTGCGGCCGCTCAGTGGGTTCGGGTAACATCCAGGCCTGATGGACGGGCAAAAGGGGGGAGGCGGTTTCAGACATGAGGGGGACTGGTGGGACATGGAGGAGGACGGTGCAGGGGAAGGGGACTCAGGCTGGGAAACGGGGCTGTTGGGATGCTGCAGGTTTACAGTCAGAGGGGACAGTCCTGGAGTCGGGGGACGCACTGGGAGCATCCTCTGAGGGGAGATGGGCGAGGCCATAGTGTGAGTGTCCGTCCGCTCTGGTGGATGATTAAGTCCTCCCTTTCTGCATCCAAACCGAAGTGTGTTTGCGTGATGTGCGTTTACAGGAAGCAGCGGGATACTGGGTGGGGACTGGCTCCTGCTTGTGGTTTGATTGTCTCTCCAAAAGTCTCGGCTCAGTGCAGCCCCTGACGGTCTGTGAATGACACTTCCCACTGTCATGGCACTTGAACTGGAGCTGTTGCTGCTGCTCTGAGTTTGAGGCTCTGGCTGCTCCTCCTCGTTCAGATCAATGGAAGATGTTAAATAGTCGATCTGCTGCACCACCTAAAAACACACACGCAAAGAAAACAATTAGCTCGTGCACACACAGCTAGAATCAACTGTGATTATCATTAGTCGTTCATGTTACCCACTATTTTGATGGCTCCTTACAAGGTTACATTTGCATAATTATGGCCCTAATATGACAGGCTAAAACACTTGGCACTGTGTATTTCTGCTGCCTTTTGTTTCAGTAAATATTCAGCTTATTTGAATAATCGCTTTAGCACAATGTGGTGGCATGTGGAAAACAAGTCAATTGGTTTAATGAAAGACAAAACAATAGTCAAAAGTAATTATAAAAAATGCTCTATAATGTAAGCTGGGTACATTTGGGGCATTAATATTATATCCATGGGTTTCAAAGTGATGAACGGTCCATTGCCATTAAGAGAACACATTTAGAAAAACAAAGTGTTATATCTTTTAAATAATCAAATGTCCTCAAAATGTCACCTTTAAACAGAAAGCTGGAAGCCACAAATGGAGAAGACGGATTGCCTTTTCCTTGTAAACGAGCCCTGCTGTTGCATAGCGCTTAAAAACTACTTTCAAAAACAAGAGGACTATAAAGGGAGACGTGTAAGCTACATTTATGTGGGTGTTCTTTTCTTAAAGCAGTTCTCTGGAGACAGAAAGGGAACACTGTACAATGCATCTCACAGTTACAGAGTACATATAAAGCCTGTGACTAAGTGGAGGCCCAACAATGCAGATAATTAAGCAGATGCATGTCATGGCAGCAAGTAATTTACCATAGGCATATTTACAATGATAGAGGAGAAAATGATGCTGGGGAAAGTGTTCGACCTATCCCTCCACCTGCTCTGCGTGCACTGATAAATCCTCTGCATGGAACAGATGAATTATTATATTTTTCTCTATGTTCAACAACATCATGGCTGTTACAGAAAGATTACCCAGGTTTTGTAGGCTAGTAGTTGTGATTTATCCTTTATCCTTTCCTTTCAGATTATAAAATGTGTTGTATATTTGTCAAGCCTTGTTAGCTAAAATGTGTATGGATTAGTTTGTCTGTACAGGTGCTGCTTTTGAATATCAGGATTCACAGGAGATAAAAGGAGCAGATGACCCCGTTGTATATCAAGGGTGTCAATAAAACCAATGTTGTCTGACCCTCAGGTCTTTTTTGAGTGTTGCAACTCGGCTGCCCTTCAATACCACAGTTATCCGTTTTGTTCTTCAGCCAAAACGTCTGACTCCTTATCTTTGATGTGGTCAAAATGCTTTAGCTAAACTTTATAAGACAAGTGAAGCTTGCATTTTATTTTCTAACTTCCCCGAGCTTACAAGCTCTCCTCTTTTGCACCAGTTATTGGCTATTAGATAGAAATCAAAGGTTTCATGTAACAGAATAGTAAAAGAGGGCTTTGAACGATATATCTGTCCGAAATCTTCTCTGGCGCAATTTTTTTAGCTTTGATCTGTCATCTCTCCCATGGAATGTTGTGACATTTTGTTTGGTGTTTGGATCCCATTTACGCTCTTATCGCTGCATGTCAGTTTTGCAACCAGAGTGGAACTTGATGTGCTACTCTTACCAGATAAGGTTGGGATACTTAAATATAAATGGATTATCAAAAAGCCTGGGCTATGATCCAGCTGTGCCCGGAGTAGCATCTCTCCATAAGGAGTTGAGAGAGGGCGAACCACGCAGAGACCGCCTAATGTCGCTCTGTATCAGCTCAAAACGCCACACCAATGAAGCAGAACTATTTTCACATTTAGTGCCACCAGAATGTACACATTATCTCAAATAAGACTTGTAAATGTTTGAAGAAGAGTGTGGCAGATTTTTTAAATGCTGACTTCTTCAAATATTCTGCTGAGGGCACACATTTTTAGCCCACTTTGTTATCTTCAAATGCAAAAAGCCCTAAAGGTTTTGGAGCATAACACTTCCGCCACAAGACTAAATTACATACAGAGCGAGGGTGGAAATGCTCAGTTTCGGGGGTTGAATAAGCGCGCTGAAACAAACATCACCTCTTTCATTTCTTGCTGGACGTCCCGCAGAGATCCCAGGACATGTTCCAGATTGTCCATAACACGTTGGATCTGGTTTCGTACCGCCTTCCTTTTACTGTCCCCTGCGTTGATGTCAATGCGATCGGGTTTAAACCACGACTGCTCCAAGTTTGTGATGTGCTCCGAGCTGGGCCGTGGTTTCCTTGGTCCTCTCAGTGTTTTGGTGCAGCCCGGTCCCCTCTGGGCGACCTGGGTAGAGAATAGGACTCCGTTTAGGGCTCGGTCAAGCTGTGTGTCCCGCAAAGACGTAAGATCTCGGTGGCTTTGGGAGTTCCTGGTCTGCTGGTGGATAAAACTAAAGCTGGAGGTGAACTGGTGCCGCTTTAAGATGCTTTGAGTTTCCGGGCCGACCCAACTGGCCGAGTGAAGGTTTCTTTGGCGGAAGCTACGACTGGAATAGTCCCAGACCTTCTCCTTGTTGTCCACAGACAGACCGACGGGAGGTGTGCTTTTGGAGTCTTCTTGCAGCGCTGGTGGGGCAACTACTAAAGGGCCATACCTTCTCAGCGTGGTGCCAGTCTGGTCACTTTGAGATGGGGCAACATTTTGGGGGCTGCACTTGGTTTCGTCGTGGTTATCCTGGCCCAAACTCTGTTCCCGCTCAGAAGTATTGTTCACGTCTGGCTCTAGCTCGGGAGACTGGGTCCACCGAGCAGGACTGTCCTCTCGCTGCTTCCCAGAGAGAATGTGATGCCCTATTAAGACCACAGGCAACACCCGGGCCACACCGTTGCACCCCTTCTTCTCCTTGTCCTTGCCCTGGATAGAAAAGAAGCCCATGCCTTTGAGGTGGTTGCGGTTCTCAGATCCAGATTTGACCGTTCCATTGAGGCTGCTGTCATGGTTCTGGTGGGCTTTCAAACTATTACGCAGCCAGGGTAAGAAGTGTGAGCCGTGTGTCTTGAAGCCCTTGTGCTCCCCGGATCCTCTGCTGTCAGAAAACATGCTGATAGATGGTAGCCTGGTTTCTCCTCCTCCATGTAGCTTGACCCTTTAACATGGACTACAGCCTCACTTCTTTAACAACTTGAAAACTTTCTTTCTTCTCATTAGCATCCTCCTCCTGGTCAAGTGAACGTGTTAGTCCTTCCCTGGGTGAGTCCTGGTGCTGCAGACCATGTACACTCCACAATAAACGCCTTTAAACAGCATTCAATGTGAAGATGTCTCGTCTTTGCTCGCTGAATCTTTCTGACTCGTGTGTACAGAGGAGGCTTCCTACCCGTCTCCCTCGCCCGCTCTCTCTCTCTCTCTCTCTCCTCTGCACTGCGCTGCCTCTCCTCCTACTCTCTCACTGCTCTCATTCCCTTATATTCCTCCCCAGATCTGCCGTGTCCTGTACTCGTCCTTTCAGTCCCTTATTGTCCCATTTGTTTGCAGCGCTGTCTCCTGCTCTCGTCGCCCTCTAAACCGCCTCACTATGCAAGCTCAACTTCAATCAAAGTGCGTGTGTTGATAATCCCAACGTATAGCCACGTGATTTGCCCTGCTTCCAACTGATTACTTCTTTCCCCGGCTCAGCCCTTCACAATTAAATGCTGCTTAGAGAGCAGAGGGCTCGAAAGGAATGGGGCGGATGGCAGCGGGACGGGATGGTGGAGGAATAGCAGGGGGGGCACATAATTGTGACCTACAGCGTCAGAGATCAGCAGTGGTTTGACAGCAACTACAAGCTGCCCAGCTCCAAACAACAGGCTGCCTGTGGTAGAGCTCTCTGTGGCTCATACTAACTGTCAGCAAATAGTGTCACGTTTTTCCCAGTGGCATTTCTTGTTTTATTTTCTGCAGCATATCCAACATCCATTTGTTCCAATTATGCAGAGACAGCTGCTATTTTCAGGTTACACATTCAAATTCAAATTCTTGGCTGTGTGGATTAGATTTCTTCAGCCTGACAAGGCAAAAGATGCCTCCTAGGTGTCTTTTTCACTTAACTGCGGCTGTGCGGGCCCCTCCCTCTCTCACACTAGTGAAATGAAAAGAAGATGCCACAGCCCCACAAAAGCCCTGACAGTGTGCTGTCATTCAGTGCACAGATCCTCAAAGCAGCTGTCATTCTGTTAGTCAGCATGCCAATTTATTCCTCTGATATTGCATGTAAACTGACTTCATTCACTGACATGTGTGACTGCAGGTACAGGGATCTCTGTTCCAGCAGACAGACTGCCGTCATCTGTAATGACTGTCTGGATAAAGAAACAATAAGGACTCAAAGTCAGAGCTTGTTCTGTTAATCCTGCACACTGGGCATGCACTGTGTTTTAGCAAGTGCATCTTTGTGCTTAACGTCTCAAAGTTTAAAAGCTTGACCCGGATTAAAACATACACACAGAGCACACAGCGGTTCACTAATGGTCCCTTTTAAATCTGATCTAGCCTCAGGCAAATTTAAAGAAGGCAGGCGAACAACACCCTAATATCCGACCGATCAATATTTTAAGGAATAAATTCTTAATGTGCTCCTCTATGAACTCATAGTTCAGTTTTGTGGAGATGCATTAAGTCCAAGATGAGCTGGAGTAGTCTGCCATCATCATAGTGCATTTCTGTCTAATCGACTGCCATTTTTGGATCGCCATGATTAATATGGCAGTAAAGCACACCATTACGATTTGGTTTATGGTTATGGTGGGAGTGTGTTGATGTCCAGTTGTCTGCAGTCTTTCAGTCTCTGTTTTATTCCTCCTCCATAACATCAGTGTGATTGAGTGACATCCAGTATCAAGGGTCTCTCGCTGACTTATCCATCTCAGATAACATGTAGGAGCAATTTAGTCCCTGTCATGTTGTTTTAGTCATGACAAAGCATCTGGTGCCAGGACATGGAGAAAAGTGCATATGGCCCCGTTGTACCCTGGGCCCCCTGTGGAGGTCCCCTCTACTGTAGCAGACAGCCAGGGTCACTTTCATGTTTTTGCTGGGCTTCTACTCCACTGCAGATAATGTTTCCAGCTTGGATTTCTCTGAGCTCAAACAGAGACAGCCACTGAACACCTTACATAACTCGGTGGAAAAGATAGAGGTAAAGGGAGCGCTTTGAAAGGCAGGACCCGTGTCCGTCAAAAATGTCTACTGCAAAAAGGTTTTTAGTCACAGTGAGTGGCTGCGGGGCGCTGGGGGACTTTCTATAGACACCTGGACAGCAGAGGAATGCAGCATGACCAAGATAAACCTGGCTGCATTCGCTCTTGAATGAAAATTACTGGTTTTACTTGAACACAACACTATTTTTTCATGGTATTAAATATGGAAGTGAGCAGATTCTGTCCTCTCTTAAGTGTCCAGGGTGGCGCTGATAATAATCCTCAGAGGTTTGGGGGAACGTACGTGTGTGTGTGTGTGTGTCCTGTACCTTTTTATCTTTGCATTTTATATTTTTCTCTGCTTTGAAATCCCCCTCGAAGTGCTTTTCATCCTTCCACAACACGTCAGCCAGGTGCTCTCCAAGGACCTAAAGTGGAAGAGCTGAGACAGACAGCAAGAGTAAAAAGGGACAAGTGATGTTGCGGGACACTTAGAAAAGAGGTGAGAGATAGTGTAAGTAAAAGAAGAGCGAGTTTTGAAAGACTCCCAACTTCCAAGCTGACTGTCATAGTTATACGCTTGCCAGAGGGAAGAGCACCTTTAAGCATACTGGATGAGTGACGATGTGGAAGGACTACAAACGCACAGTAATACATTATAAGCAGCACTTTCCACGCTGGCTGCCAACCCACAGGAGGCCGATGGGAAGTTTCAGATTGACAAGACAGGTCGGCTTGTCAGGCACCCAAAAGGGGACTCCTCTTTTTTATTATGTAATAGCTACAGCTGAAAAAAAACACAACCAGTACAACCAAATTAGGGAGAAAACTCAGAACTAACCAACCTATGTCATTGTAGCAAAAACTGTTATCAAAAATGTGAGATATTGTGTATTATATAGACAAATGTGTGTGTGTTTATATACATGTTGTTCTTCATTGGGTCTGAACTCAAATTCACATAACAAGAATATCCAGTATCCTTGGTTACTGGAAAAAAAAAAAAAAAAAAAACACTAAATCTATCATAACAAATTTGCAGTCTTTGCGCGATGATCTTTTGCCCAGGAGTGTGGATGCGCGCTCGGCCCACTGTGTCAATACTGCGGTGTGTTTTGTCTCACCACCCACAAGTCAAACATTCAGATGTTTTTGTGCTTGTATTGACATACAGCTGGTAGTTTATGCCAAAACCAACTCCCTGTGTCTGAAAATCCTGCTCGTTCCCTCTAACATCTTATGACAGCTCTGACCATTTTTTCAAAATTTTGTACAGATTCTCACCTGAGCTTTATGTATATATTCTTCATGGATTAGTGTAATTGCTGTAATTCTTGAACATTGGCTATAAAAGCATGGCCATCCTTTTTGCATATTTCCACTTTTCATTTTGATACTTAAGATGTAGGACAGCTCCTTTGTAGTCACTTCATCCCGGATAATGGTAACTATTATTTAGTGAAAGCAAACTTCACCGAAATGCATTAGTGCCCCAATTCACATCTTAAGATAATCAAAGTCGTGACTGGCATGTTAAAAATTTTATTTCCAGTTTGAGAAAGGATAATTTCAATGACGTTTCTCTTGCACTGCTCATACTCTCGCTTCTTAGTAAATGCCCATTGACAGATGGAGCGTTTCGCTTCATTGTAACAGCAAAATGTCCTGTAGGAGGCGTGATGAACAAACCCAGGCATCTGCTGCATGTTACACGTGGAAAAGTATAGAGAAGAAGGCCATTGCACCATGCTGCTGCCTATGTATGCAATGCATATGTAGTTTGGTTTAGAGTTTAGAGAGACACACGAAATCCACCTAAAATAGTTGTTTAGAGAAATATCAATACATTAAAGAAACTTACCCACAGACGTCCCCTTGGACGTCTCCATTTTGGCTTCACTCTTAATTGGATGAAGGGGCGTGGCCGTGGAAGATTTTATATATATATATATATATATATATATATATATATATATATATATATATATATAGAGAGAGAGTCTGAGTCTCAGTCTCTCTCTTTCTCTCTCTCATATATATATATATATATATATATATATATATATATATATATATATATATATATATATATATATATATATATCTATATCTATATCTCATATATAGATAGAGATATATATATATATATATATATATATATATATATACACACACACACACAAGCATTAATTTAGTTGTTTTGACTCATTTGATTATTCTGGTGGCTAGTTGTCATATTGACCGAAAAAATCATGAATGAAAATTAATTAATTTGGAGTACAACTTGTGCTCTACAAATAAACTTGTCTATCTGGAAAACAAAGCACACAACAACAACAACGTTGTTGCTGAATTGTATTGTAAAGACCCCAGAATGCCAAAGCTCCATATGTTTACCAGCCTCTGCACCCATATCACCCACTCTGTTCAATCGAAAAATAAACCACGAGCAGGGATTTATTCATTATATCCACAAATGTACAAACTCGCTTTTTTGAGCCTATAAACTGGAAACAATGCTTGGAGCTGGGGAAAAAGGATTTGATGGTCTGAAATCCAGGTCAGACGCAGTCAGATTAACCCCTGATCTGGACGGAAAATTCATGCATGCAGCGCACTATGGGAGGACACTGCACAATGATTCAAAAGAAAAACACAGGAATTTATTAATTCAAAAGTCAATTGTATTATATTTGTGTGTACAAACATTACAGAAACAGACATATGAACAAAAGATAAAAAAATAATTCACCATGGTAAAAACTCAAGATACTTCTAGCTTTGGTGAAAGTGACTGGGGCTGTGGCAGACGCTCCTATAATCTTTCTACTAAGTGGGTCTTGGATAGGAAATTTAAAAGGGATTTAATCGGTCCATGAAAGGGAAAAGGAGATTGATAAAATAAAGAAATGTCAAGAATTGGGATTTTCTTCAAAGCCTAACAGAGATTTTGTTGAGATGTTGGGAGTAGTTTTTACAAAATGTTGCACAAATAAAAAGCCCAATCTGTGAGAAAGGACTGCGTTTGCTACAGCCCCACCTGCGTCGTCATTACCTCCATTACCTGGCCCATAATTTTCGCGTGTGTGCCGCTTTCCTGAAGTGTCGCACTGGCTGGCAAAGGGGGCTACATTTGGACTAACGTCAGTCGCTAAGTGCCACTGCTGGCGTGGATGAAGTTAAAGTTTCAGCAGTCCTATCTGGAAAAAGCACGGCGCTTATTACACGGCTCAATTTCCAATTCTCTCACAGGTACACACAAACACGCACACACATGCAGAATACAAAATGAGGCCGTAGCACCAAACAATCTCGCAGACAGGCTCAGTGATGCAAAAACAAGCCAACAAAAAGGAAAGACGGCTATTATGTGTGGCAACCATTCAGCTGTGCCTGTATATGGACAACATCTTCACACATGGAGGAGACCGTTATCTTCATCACATTAAATCAGGCCGTTGTGCGGTAATACAAAGAGGCAGATTAGCCCAACCGACTGCTACGTGGGCTTTCTAATTTAGCTCGACATGGGAGTTTGTTTTAATCACATTTTATCTGACCTTGTTCAAAGTTTGCTGGTTTAATCGTCGCATGCATGTTCCTGTGTCAAAAATGAACTTGTGAAGACGCATAATGAGTTCCCAGCAAACCAGATATTTGAGGTGGATCTCGCATAAAATCACTGCTCAAATTTGCAGCCGGTAGTAGATTTCATTTCAGTAGAGATATTTTGCAAACAGGTATATACTGCTTCTCATCTGTTGCATTGGCAAGTCCGTTTGACATGTATAAAGCCATGTCGAACCTTTCATCCTGCCGCTTGCGGGGAGTCTTTTCAGTCCACCTCAGTCGGAATCCAAACAGAGCTGGAGAACGTGCCCCCAGAGCTCAAACACAGCTGACATAATAGATTTCTGTGTTAGTCTATACAGATAATAAGTAGTGCGTCCTGTGTTGTGTTGAGAGCCGAGGAAACCTTTACACCCGGCGCTACATTCAGCTTCTCTCCTGCTGAGTTTATAACATTTATAGATGTTAAAAAGAGTAACATTTTCTGTGTACAAAGCTCAAGATCACTCCGCTAGAAGTGAGACTCGTGACAAACAACACCGTCAGATTCCTTCATGTTTACATTCCTTGTGACCCAAATACTCCATATTTGTTGTGTAAAAGTCAAGGAACATAGGTTTGGAGGTGTTTTCTTTATAATGTACAAACAAAGCCGCTTTGGTAACATTCAGTGCATGAAAGTGAATTGTGTAAAAACAGACTAAGCAGGATTACATCTCTGGTGTGGTCATATGGTTGCAGAATAATACAATACAGTGCTGGTGAGGAGTCAAGTGCAATACTTTTTAAAAAATGACTTGAAAACTTCCTTCTTTCATGGTTGTTTGAGAAAGAAAGCAATTTCCTCATCTCCTGGTGCCTCCTAACTCATTTTGGTTCATTATGGGCCCCTTGCAGTGAAGCTACTGAAGGCCTGTGCCTGGCCTCACGTCGTTTTGATTAAGTACGACTAGTGCCCTTCAGATAAAGATAAAAGGCACAGTTGTCAGAGCTCCTACATCTGAATACCGATAAGAGCATAGAGTTATACATTCATTAAAAAACATTGACTGAATTTGGTTTAAAAATAAGGCTAGAGATAAAACTTTGGATTTACTCGGAAAGAGCATATCAGTGTTAAAAATAACGTATAAAGACACACACAAAGAAAACCAAAAATTGTCCATGATTTTGAAAAAGGAGGTTAAAAAGTGCCTGGGGACTGGGTCATGCGGAGGTCAAAGGTTACCCTCGTCGAGCATCTTGTTGACGCCGTTGCAGATTCTTTGCAGGTGAGTGCGGTAAACCTCGGAGGGTCCGTAGAGTGTCGCGAGGAAGTCACAGTCAGAGAAGTGATTGAATACATGGTTAATTCGCGAGTGGCTCTTGGCTGTCAGGTGCCGCTTGATGGCCTGGTGCAGCAGGTCGCGGCAGTCGTTCAAGATGGCGCTCATCACGCGCCGATCAAAGGTGAACTCGATCTGGTGGAAACTGACTGCAGTCATGGCCAGAGTGTGCACCTTTTTCCTGAAAAATGAACAAGGAATATATCAGTAATAGAGCTAAAAGATATGAAAAGAGAAGCTTTATTTGTCCCACAAACAGCAAGTACAAGAACAGTTGCAAAAGATAAAATAAAATATATTCAGAAATATATTCAAATTAGTCTATTAAAATAAATTAACCACGTTCAACTAAAAACAAACATGAATAATATAAGATAGAATACCACTCGAACTAGTGCCGGTTGCGTCAAAGGTGCATAAAATGTCAAAATGCATTAGTCTTACAAAAGAAAAGATGATCTGCACCATATTTAGCAATGATCGGATCTGCACCAGATTTAGCTACTCCTTTCACAATAAAAAAACAAAACTTACACATTACATTACAATTACAGCTCATTGTTAATGTTAGCTCAGTACACAAAGTACACAATAAAATCTCACAATTTCAAATGCAATAGAATTACATTTCACCCGATGAAGTATTTCCATTTCAGCAAGAAATATAAGTGAAGATCTGCCCTTTTGAGGCAACTAGAACAAGCCGGGGGGTATCGTGAAAAGGGCCTGTAAAAACCATAATGCTACAAAAGCTTGTAAAATTGTACAATAAGTGAACAATACTATGGAGAACAATGAATACTAGTAATGAAAAGTATAGTATAGTACGTGAAAAGAAAACAGGTTACATGTTGGCTAAAAATAGAAAATGCAGTGGAATGATTTTGTCTTTTGGCTTCAATTACACATCTTCATATAGTTCAATATTATTGTCCTGTCACTGCAACATCCCCAGTCTAATCAAATCAGCCTTTTCCCTGCTGTGAACTTGAGTCACTTTCACTTACCTCCAAGCAGTTTTACAATTTAATGGAAAATATATAAAAAGCAAACATCAATTCTCTCAATTTGCTTCCATCAGCAAAGACAAAGCCAGTTATATTGACTATGTGCAACTATAGCTCTTTTATGTTTGGTTAATGAAAATCCTAAAACTTAAACATTTACGGGAGGACATAACAAATAAAAAACACCATTTCGTGATTACCTGAAGTGCTCCACTACCATCAGCTCTTCGTTGTTAAATTGGTTGTTTCTGTAGAGCACTCCCAGTTTCACCACCATCTTGATCAGGTTTTTGATGATTTTCTGCGACTCCTTCCGATTGCGCGTGTACTCTTTGGTGACACGGTAGAGCTCGTCTAAGACCTCGCTGCTGGTGTCGTCGATGAACAGGCTGGCCATACTCTTGGTGGCCATCTTGCTCATGAGCTTCTTCTGAGCCTGCAGCGCCAGACTCTTGGTGCTGAAGGAGTCCATGGCCAGCGGTGGACTGTGGGAGACATACGGAGTGAGTGAGAAACATAGCAGGTATATTTGTTTTTGTCAGTCCCCTTTATCACATAATGATCAGTTGCAGCAGTCAAATTAGTCCCAGCCCCCTCCGTCTCTGAGCCTACGAGGTCGCTTTGAGAATGTGTCATCAGGAGTTCAGTCAGTTTCAGACCGTTCACAGGAGACACTACAGCCTGGCCTTCCGCAGAATCCATTTCCAGAACAAGCACAGGGTGAAATGGGACTTGATGCGGCAAATGTTCGATTTGTTTTACCACTGTGTCACAATGTGTGTGAGCGGCGACACACCGGAGCTGTGCTCATAAAGTGTTAGGGGTCACAGGAGTCATACTCTACACTCCATCTCTAATATTGAATGGGCCACAACATCCCAGCAGCTGTATCGCAATGCATTTCACGGGAGACTACCTCAGGTTTGGATATTATTTTTGAAAAATAGAATTACGGTAAAGATTTTCAGAGCACTTTGGGTCTAACCTTCACACGTCTTCAAGGATAAACTGAAAGGACAGCTCAATAAACAGACATGAAGTGCTGCTCAAAGTGCCGCTCTCGAAGCAACAGGAGAATGAAAAAGATGGAGCAGTATCTCCTTCGTAGCATGAAGGGATGGACATCTGAAGCCTACTTTATTATGCAAAAAACTAATAAAGGCCAACTTTAATCTCTCCATTTCATACTCGTATATCACTGCTGTCATAGCAAACATATATATTTGAGTTAAGTGTCACATATATATAACAATAGAATTATTCATGAGACAGTATGACGTTTGAAGTAGATTGGAAGTGAGTTTGATTGTAAAATTACCTGGAGAAATAACCGCATAAGTCATAAGAGTCTCAAAGTGTGTGCCATTAGTGTGGAAGACAGAGTGAGCGATGGCATCCCACCGTTGACATGTGATTTTATCGTTGTTGGTAGACGGCAATAGTCTGCTGCTACACTGGGTGACTTTCATTTCTCTCATACTGCCTATCTCTGCAATGCCCCTCTAAGAATATCAATAAGATTCCTTGGAGAGAGTCAGCAGGAAGCATCCCAGGGAAGAAGACTCAAAAGGCGAGACGGAGCAAAACCCGACACAAAAGGTGTGTTAGATATCGCCCCCGAAACACAGAGGAAGTCTGGGTCTGGGTGTTATGTCATTCATATTAATCCCACTTTTGGGCAGGACGTGTTTAATCTGGCCTCTTGCTGGGCTGCTGATAAAGGATCCTTATCGACAGGAACTCCAAACTCACAGAGCTGCTTGTTAGAAAAACTGCCATGATGCAATGTGCATGAAATAGACTGGATTGGGAAAAGACACTGATGATTAGATAATAAAACTTCGAATTTCAATAGAACTAAAAATAAACCAAAAGGTCTGCCATTCTGCAAAGACCAGGAGAAAAGGAGAAGCGCCCCCAAATCTTCTTTGGGAAACAATTTAGTAAATAGTGACTGGATAATAGGCCAGACTGAGGCAATCTCCTTATTTTTAAAGTGAAGGGCACTTTAGCGCTCGTTACATTCAGCTCACGTCTGGAATCACAGATATCATAGATATCAATGCTGTGTGCCCACTGATCAAACACAGTGCCATGAACACAGGCCCCTTCTGCCTCGCGCTACGGACTTTCATTTGGAGATGAAACGGTGCCGTGCTGCTCTTATCTTATGGATAGAGGGAAATCCTTCTCATATTGAAGCTCTTCTCCCAAGGGTGAAAGACCAACGTGTCCATAAATATATGATGCTCCTGAGACAAAACAGAAATTATTAAAGCTTTAAAATCAAGTTTTGAATGTTATCGCTGTACAAAAAACATTGTTAGTTACAAATATAAATGTCTTGTAAAAGACTGTGGCCTTGGACAGAGGGAAAACCCTGACTTGGTCTCTTTTATTTAGTTCATATCCAGACACTAGACAGAACAAGACCACAATGTGTTTGGGGAAATACTCAGGTCACAGTCATTATGCAGATGCTGCGTGCACACAAACATACACAACTGCATCCAGGCAAATGAAAACCAGAGAGCGCAGCAGCAGCCACCTCCCCATCATAACACGCCACATTATAAAAACAAGAAACAACTTCATCAGCTGACATGAATACCTAGTCATTGAAATTAAACTAGCGCTTCCTCAGTGTTGGTGGACCTCCCGTGACAGAGAAATATACTGTGGGGAATATAGTGTGCAGGTGGAGACAGCGCTGTCAACTCTGTGTGACAGCTGGAGCTCTGAGCAATGAGGCGGCCATGATGGACAGGTAAACTTGGTGACTTTACTTTGTCCTTGGAGGAAAAGACATTTTGTCACGTGCTTTATTTTCTATTTTTGAGCAAGTAAACCCACATAAATCATGACAAAAAGGCTGCAACTGCTGGCAACGTCTTCAGCATTTTCCTGTAACGTGGTCCTCGGAGAGTATGATTAAAAATACCAGAGAATCTTATACTTTTCCCTGTGAAACAGTCGAGTCTGGACAGAACACCCACAATCAGTAGTGACTCAACGTCAACATTATCTGTGCTTATTTAGACCCGGGAAGGATTAGGAATCACAGTGGGAGTTCATGGGAGTTTTTACAAGGAGCTAAAATGGATTAAAAAGCAAACATGGATTAGTCCACTGTTCCCAAAGTGTGGGTCAGCGCGAGAAAGTGGGTGTGGATTTAATTTGAGTCACAGCAAAATGCCGAGACAGGAAATACTGTTTGCATGTTAGTCGAGTCTGACCCACTTGAAAGCAGAAATCTTGCTGAGCTTTTAGTTTTGGTTTTCGTAACAGATGAAGATTGAACGTTCACGTGGTTCAGACACAACGATCTCTTTCCGTTTTAAAGAACAAGAACAACAGGACTTCTAATAACACAATTACGTCTCCTTCTTTTTTTTCCAGTTCCTTCTCAAATTAGAGCTTGTAGGTGAGAATGTATGTTTTGTGCTATTTAAACATACAATGCATTCACATCTCGCAGCACAGTTTATGCCTTGGTAAAGAGCGTAGCACTGGTTTTCCAACAGTGAAGCACAGCGCAGGCTCCAGCGGCGTCTGCACAAGGACTGTATACTCACCTGTCAGTCAAACGCACTGCCTGAACGTGACAGGTGAGAAAGGGACACAAATTGGATATGCCGCCAACATCCACCTCCAACACCTCGGGAAGACCACAACACGCACTCACAAAAGCATCACAGCTATTGATGTTTTCAATTATGTCTGAGCATTCTTGATGTTGACTGACATGATAAAAAAAAAAGCAATTTGATTTCTTTGCATAAAAATTACGACGATTACTGATGCCAAGAACACAAATTATCCCTTTGTTGTGGCGTCTTTGGGATAAAGGCGACAATTGGACATTCTGCACTGTCAAAGTTTATGTTTGTATAAGGCTGTGCAATTAATCCATTTTAATCGAGGCGGAGATTCATTCCGTCATTAGTTCAGTCATTCAGTCATTACTACCGGTAATTTTCAATATGTTTGGACGTGTTAAATGGCAATGACTTTAAGTGTCTCTGTGTTTATGATCAGGAAGTTAAGATTGAAAGAACTGTTTAAAATAAAATGTCAAAAATGTTGATTGATGAGAAGAAAAAACAAAACAGTAAAAAAACTTAAGCATAAGGGATGTTCAGTTAAAAGATGATGGTAATTATTCGATCTGACTATATATATTAGTCACAATATAATCGTTAGAACTAAAAATTATAATTGTGTGAATCATAGGCAGCAACATTAAGTCATTTGAGTTCATTATTTTACATTCTAAAAAGAAAAATGACGTATGAAGTATTTTTTATCTGCCTGTTTATGTGACAATAACATTCCCCTTTTCATACATAAAGTTTCATTAGGCCAAGGAATGGTGATATATTAAACTTGTGAATGAAAGTTAATGAAGGATTTCCCTGTTGTAGTCATAGTGTTAGTCATAAATCATGAATGTTTGTTTCTTCTCACAATAATCATTGTTTAATATTTTACTTTCACACCAGAACAAGAGCAAAATGTAAAGGGTTTGATTGCATCAAAGTTCAAAATTGCAGTTCATTTGGATATTCCCTGGTCTGGTCTTAGAAGGGTAAATTTCTTTTAAAAATGGTTTTGGACTTTGTTTAAATTGTATTGCAGCTCTTAAATGCTGATAAGACTGGAAACTGATACCTTCCAGAATAACCACGAATGTGCTTCGTGCAATGAGACGTTTCAATACAGTCTTTCTATCGCCCTTTATAAGTGATTGGTGGTTTTATGGCGGTTGAAAATGCCATGACTTTTAGGCTCTTTAGGGATCAATAGTCTCATGTTGTCACTATTGGGATTTGTGCACAGTGATTCCAGAAGTGATGGGGAGCCATAACAACTTCTCAGGAGCAAAAGATGCAACCAATTACTGTAAGGCTTCGTTTTGTTAGCAGGGCAGTGAAATCCTTGTGTCCAATACACAGACAAATGTTATGTATCCATATTTTTTTAATAAATATCCTGATCGGTGTTGATTATTTTATAATGTTATCTAAAAGGTAGGCAATAAATACAAAAAATATTTAATAAGAATTTAAAAAAAATATTATTTTAATGTATTTATTTATTTTGCTTTCCTATTTATGATAATGGTTTTGCAATCCAGCCATAATGTGCTCAATTATCACACATAAAAATGATTAACCACAAAAGTGCAGACATCTGGAGCTGCACAGTTACAACCCACCACTCAATTCTGGAAGCAAATTTCCCATTAATTGTTCCAATAGACCTTCCGAAAAAATATTTATACCAGCCTTGCAACATTGCCAACATCAGCCCAAAAACAACTCTTCAATTAGCCCCCTATTTAGTTTTTTTACACATTAGTCTGTCCAAAAAGTCAAATCTGGCGCACTGAGGGCAAAATGAGAATGACACTCACAGTGCAGAAGAAATCAGAAGAAATCTGAGCCAAATATCAGCAACATTTTCAATGCAAGTTTCTGTGATTTTCATTTGTTTAAATACATGTCATAAATGCATATTTATAAACTAGTTTTCCCAAAACAACAATTTCAATACTATCCCACATCTAATCCTACCACCTCCTAATCCTTAAGATTGACCAGACCATCCTGGTGAAAAAGAGGTGAACATTAGAGCCGCTGGTGTCCCAGAATTGACCTTTGCCGTATGGCATCTGCCCCACACACACACACACACACACAGTTACTGATCTGTGCTGTCGACAGTCAAACACAACCCACAGCACAAACAGCATCACTGAACAGATGCTCACACAGATTTAGATTTAATTATGATCTTTTAAAACCAAGAGAATGAAAATAATATATTCTGTTTGTGTTGCTGATCCCACCAAATGCCTTGAAGCCCATCATCGAATATCAAAGTGAGAGGTGGTTATTCTGTTGATAGCCCATAATAAAAAAAAAAAAAATTACAACAGAAGAGCACTATAAGAGCATTATAAAGTTTTATTACACCTTTGACATGGATTTTGTGAGCCTGTGTTGTACTTTTCACCAACCCAATTTTAGTGTTAGCCTATTGCCCAGGTCACTAATAGAAGGACTCTGCGCCAGAACAAAAATTAAGCATAAGCTCTTCATTTACGGAGAATGAGCAGTGCATTAGAGATGAGCGTCTTCATGAGCGGTCCGGGACCTGGCCGTCTCCGGGACCTGGCCGTCTCCGGGACCTGGCCGTCTCCGGGACCTGGCCGTCTCCGGGACCTGGCCGTCTCCGGGACCTGGCCGTCTCCGGGACCTGGCCCTCTCCGGGACCTGGCCCTCTCCGGGACCTGGCCCTCTCCGGGACCTGGCCCTCTCCGGGACCTGGCCGTCTCCGGGACCTGGCCGTCTCCGGGACCTGGCCCTCTCCGGGACCTGGCCGTCTCCGGGACCTGGCCGTCTCCGGGACCTGGCCGTCTCCGGGACCTGGCCGTCTCCATGACTCTGGGTCGGCTCACAGCAGATCCTTCTCACCCTGGAGAGGCTACGGTCCATTCAGACCAGAACCTTCTGCTGTTGGACTCAGTAAACCTCATGACACTGTTGTCACTTTGCGTAGCTCATGTCAACAATAATTCATTCATTTGCACTGCTTGATTTGCGCTGTTGTTCTGCCCATACTGTAATTCTATTCAGTCTAGTGTTGTCACTAAGGAAATGTAATTTCAATACTAAGGAACAATCAAATATAGTAATCGATATAGATTTCAATACCACAATGACAACAAAAAACTTCTTAACAATAGACACCTGTCCTGATAAAGTGCTAAATCATTCTAAAACTGTTCCCGAAAGGTCAAATTTAGTCCTGTTTCTGTGAGTGTTTTTTCAGTATTGAAGCTTGTTCAAATTAGTATCCAGTTTCGATACCAATTTACTAAATACTTCTGACAATTCAGTCAATCTATTTTTATTTAATACCTTACTTTGTGCATGCCTTTTTTCATCATGTTTATATTTTGCAATTCTTCTTCATTGTTTTATGTTGTAACTAATCGCCAAAGGACATTTCTAGTTTGTGATGTTTGTTCACTGAAAATGGCTGATAAAACTAGCAAAAAAACTTTTTCACAAACAAAGCCCTTACAAACTTTGCAGATGTCAGAACAACAAACACAACAGGAAGTCCAGAAGTGCCTGCGATCGTAGCTGAAAGCATAACTCAAACCATTGAAATGGATCCCGACAACACATATTGAAGCACAAAAACTTCCTTCTGATTCTCCACAGCTGTAGCCACGATTATAATCTGCCTCCTCTTTGAGAAACAATGGACAATATTACAAGTTATAAAAAGTACATCCGTGCTTTGTGTTGAGAGGGTAAGTTGCCAACCACAAAAAACAGCACCAATTAGAGGAAAAACAGCAGGATTTCATGGACAAGTGGGCACAGCATTTTCATCTTTCACCGACTTTTGTCTCGCTCTCTACTCTAAACAAGTTGACTGAGATGCCAACTGTGCTGCGCGTTAGGAACGATAAGATGCAACTCGCCAACAAACGTAAGGCTTTGTGTCAGCTCATGCCTGGTCGTTCATGAATCGCATCTTGTGGAGCCCCTGCAACTGTAAAAACAAAGCCAACCGTGCAACATTTTTCTTAATAAAGTTGATGTGTCCTTTCATCTTCCCACACAGTCATTGTCTTATCTGCTGGGAGAAGAGGCGATCTTCAAGTTACTATAAACCCACACCGTTTCTCTGTCTAAAACCCACGGAACAATTAATAATTAAAATGTAACATATAATAGATCAGAGATTAATTATTTAGACTTCCGAATTGGATAAAAATAGACCCAAGGCTTAAGAGAAGTCTGATTTTTATCGTGCAACACAGGGACCATAACACTTGCTGCAGTGGTCCACGGGCTCCCAGCTCCTGTCGTACAGTAACAAGAGCTGATGGCGTTAATTTGGGCGCATCAGTCAGAGTTGTGCATACGTAATCAGGCTGGGAATACAGTAGCTGCTGCGATGCCTCCAGGCCAACAGTGCACTCACAGACAACATTTGTTCAAGAGCATTAAAATTCATAAGCGGGTAGTTGGTTGGTGGTTGCACACATTTTACACGCTGCACAGAAAAACGAGCAGACCTCCGCCGCGGACATGTTATTTACAATGCCACTGGTGCAGGGAGCAAAAGCCTAATCACAGGGCTTGAGTGAGTTATTTAAGACCACCATCAGATCGGGGGCCGCAGCCATATAATTTTCATCACCTTTAGCCTTTATAATATGTTAACTGTGTGTGCTCAGAGTGGAAGGGCTGACAAAAGTAGGGCTGAAAATAATGATTACTTGTGCGGGAATAATGATTCTCGATTTATTGCATATCTTGCAAAAGTGAAATGTGAAAATTAGTGTGACTCAATTTGACTGAGTGAAGCTGATTGAAAAGTAAAATTACAAACAAAACAGGTTTTTCATCAAAAATACTCAATTTGGTTATTTCCTGTGTCTCTTTGATGCATTTCCTGCTCCGTCTGAGTCATGAAACCTCATAGCACATGGCACAGCAACAATTATTCCATTACTAAATTAGCTTAGATTATTTCACTGATTTGTTGCAATTGTGATTAATCAATGAACTTGTTTAAAAGTATAGTTGAAAGAAACTTACTATTGTGTGTTTGCCTGTCTTCATTAAAGCCAAAGCTGCATGTCTATTAGTTATAAAGTATAATGATGAACACCTCGTCCTTTCCCTCAAAGCATGATATTTGCAGGTCGTATAGTCCTGCTTTAACAAACATGCTCACATTGTTTCAAGTTTCCAGGGAAACCCGAGGCTACCTGTGCGCTCGGATGAACTTTGTGATCCACTAAAAGCAGGTCAAACACCTGCACGTCTCGTCAATGAATGACCATGTATTCTCAGAGCAGACTGAAGCTGTCACTGGCACTGCAGCAGTAAGTATTGCTCTGGACCACGCTGCACAAAGCAGCGTCTGGCACTGAGACAGCTTTGTGTCTTTGTGAAACAAGTGGTGCAAATGAATACCACATTCCTGAAGCATTATAAAATTATGTTCAGAACAAACAATCACATTTAATACTCAACAACAACAACAACAACAACAACCCATTATTGTTGTTTTAACAAGACACCAAATCCATTGAGCAGTGTCGCCAAAAGGAAGGCAAACCAAGTCATAATGAGTGTGACATGTCTGTGGGCCTGAGCGTGATAATGTGTGTGCTGCTTTACCTGCCAGAGCCCGACTCACAGCACACTGCAGCTATTCATCCACCTCAGCCTGTTCTTAAAGAGGCTTTACAATGTAAACACTGCATGTGTAACAAAACATAGTCTATCAGTGTTTGACAAACGCATGTCTCAACTGTCTCTCTGAGTCTTTGAACAAAAAAAACAGTTACATCTTTGAAAGTCAGCCCTACACATTAAGAGTTTGCCAACAATAACAACACAATCTAGTAGTCTTTATTAGTGTATAAAAACAACATGTAAAACAACAGCAGCAAGTCTCTTCAGACATTTGACAGTAGGATGCCTTTTGGCCACATTCATAGACTCTTTGTCTGAAGAACTGTTTAAAAGAGTTTGATTGATCAGGCTTATCCCTCCATCGATTACAAGTTAGGCTTGAAAAGGAGCTGAGGTAGCAACATTTCGACCTGAAATGGTGCGGTCAATTTGACTCTTAATGAATATTCTGTTTTATGTCAAGGTAAAAGCAGTTTCACGTCCAAACAGATCTCGTCATTTCATAGATGAAGGAAACAAACTGATGGTTTTCAGGCCTTTGTCACTTTGTAGCATAATTAAGTGTGTGACCCTGGTCTGGTTTGTTGTTGAGGCGTGTGTAGACTGAGTGTACTCACCCTTTCCTGAGTTCAGAAGACACTGTTCAACCAACAAGAACCTAATCTTCTGAGTAAAATCTCAAGTCTTCATCCTGGGCGCACAGGACTCACCACAGGACTCACCACAGTCCGCTGTGTCCTGCTCCGTTTCCGCCAAACGCCCACGTCTCAAAGCTTGTTTGTGTCACCGTGTATCAAGCGCAGATGCGTGAATTATTGAAACGTGTTTTCTTCTTTCTGCCGCAGATCGGTTACAAGAGTTTGGTGAAACCCGATTCCTCCTCCACCTCCTCGAAAAAAAAAAGTTTCAAACTTGTGGAGTAGAGAAAATCAACAGATTGATGTTTGCTGGGGCCAATGAAAGGAGCAGGACCAACCCAATCAAACCAAAAGAAAGGACCTTTTTACAAGCGTGTGCCCTGCCCCCTACAGGGCCTCAAGTAATTACGCCAAACTAAAGGATGAATGTTACTCAGAGGAAAGCAATAAGGGACAATAAAGCACAGTGAGCCCCGTTTCAGTGGCGGAAGACATGATTTTACCTCTTCACTTTTGTATGTCCGCTCACTTTAATTTATTTAGCTTTGCCACAGTGCTCATTTTCAATGCATTTGTGTCCATTTGCAGGACATGACTGCCCTTCTTGCTCCAAGAAATGCAGCTTATTGGAAATAGGGAGGAGGAGGCGTGTGTGGAGGAGGCGTGTGTGGGTGTTCAGGATGTCAGCAGGATACGGGAAGTTCTTGCAGTTTAGTCTATTGAGCAAACATAAGAACCCCCCACAGGTTCGAACAAGGCTATTTTTTTAGATCTTATACCACTGTTACAGTTAGTTTTGATTTCTTCATTGACATAAGTTGCTTGGACACTGTCTGTTGCGATCATGATGACTGAGCTCGGGTGCCCTCTAGCGGTCTTTAAGTGTCCATCCTGTATTTTATGAGCGTGAACGTCCCGAAATAAGGAAATAAAACAAAACAAAACACAGCTCTTTGTTCAAATTCATTTAATTTGTGTTTATTTTTAGTTGTTTGTACATTATTCTATTATTGATATTATTAGTTGTAGCAGTATTATTATGCTTAATTAGCTAAAATTCGTGCATGGTCTAATCCAGTTATTCCCAGCCAAAGATTTTCAGGCGGTCCCCAGGGGTTCAGGTCTTAACTTGAATGTGTGGATTTTAACAACGAGATGACATGCTAATTACGTCTATAAAGCATTTTGGAATGATTCATGTTCTAAAACGTTTTTATTAACCACAGACTAAAGTATGGAGAATAAAGTCTAAAGTCTAACTACAATCAAGAAGATTTAACTGGGAGAAATATTTTGGGTTATACATTTATTACTGTTATTATTATTATTATTATTATTATTATTATTATTATTATTATTATTATTACTACTACTACTACTACTACTACTACTACTACTGTTGTTATTGTTCCTATTTAATATCGCACAACTATAAAACTACAACTCCCAGAATCCTTTTGGCCGGATAATGACGTAAACGGTCGACGTGTCAGGAAATCTTGAAGTCAACATGGCGGCGCAGCAGGGTGATGTTGATGAGCTTTTTGACGTGAAAAATGCCTATTATATTGGCAGTTATCAGCAGTGCATCAATGAGGCTCAAAAAGTAAAGGTACGTGAGACTAAAGTGAGCAGTAGTTTGATAGTTTCGCGTGGCAATGTTTGCAGAACACCACCGTTTAGCTTCTCGGCTAACTGACGCGACACCATGATTCACAGATTGATATATTCACTTAATATTTGATCATTAAATGCCGTTGTTATGTTTCATTTATAGCCTTCTACACCAGATAAAGAAGTGGAAAGAGATATGTTTTTGTACAGAGCCTACATTGCTCAGGTAACAGAACATACTCTTATCAGACACAATACATATTAAATATATGATTTTCTTATAATTGGATGTTTGATCGTAGAGAAAGTATGCAGTTGTCCAGGATGACATCAAAGAAAACTCTTCTCCAGAACTCCAGGCTGTCAGATTGTTTGCAGAGTATTTGTCCAGTGCAAACAAGCGGTATAAATTCACCAGCGCAGCCCATTCTAAATACTCCCATATACAAAAATCTCTGGTAATACTTATTTTTAATTTAATTGTTTTCAAGGGATGTAATTGTTGCCGATTTGGATAAAAAGATGGCGAAGAGTGTGGATGCAGCCAACACAACGTTCCTCCTAATGGCTGCCTCCATCTACTACCATGAGATGAATACAGATGCTGCTCTGAGGACTTTGCATCAAGGAGAGAGTCTGGAATGGTAATATACTTAAATCACTTTAAAAATATCAGACTGTCATCTTGCTCTGAAAACTGACAGAATACATCTATTTACTTTCAGCATGGCCATGAGCATTCAAGTTATGCTCAGTCTGGATCGTGTTGACCTTGCAAGGTATGACTGAAGTACTGCAATAATGGCTTCAACCTCTCAAGTGGGTTTCATTCAAAGGAATAATAGTCTCATTTCCTCGTGGCGTGGACAGCTCAGTAGTTTTCCCACATGTCAATCATTCCTTGCGTGCTACTGCACACCTGCAGCCTAAGGCGTAAAAAAAGGTATAATTGAGATGCAGTTGAGACGTTAATCAGCTTCAAATATCCGTCATGACATTCTGCCTTTTTCTGACCGCTTTGGCAAGAGACTTTCCGATAGATAAATGTGTAGAACTCAATTCAGAGTGCTAAACTTATTGATCTGACATGAGCTAGGTTCTAAAGATGATGCAAAGGCGTTTCATGGTACTATAAGACATAATCTAATGGCCTGTAACTTGCTTTTTTGGCCTTGGTTTCCACAGGATCTGAGCTCACCTTTATCCATGATATGATATTTTTGCTACAGAGGTGAATAATTTGTACTATTACATAATATCTGGACTAACTAGGACATTCAGTGCTTTTCCATTGTTACAAAATAATATATGATAATTGTAATAACTAAAAAAAAAAATTAAAACTAGATCAAATCTATAACTGTTACCTCAGAGTTTAGTCTGCGAGGTTTCTCAATTATCTGTTACTTTTTTCTCTCTTTATTTACTCGTAAGCAGCCATGACACAAATGCACAAATGGACCATGTTTTTCTGCTTGCTCTGTCCTGCTGAAGTATTGTAAAAGCATCTATAGTTTTGGCTGGTCATGCAACACAATGCTTTAACTGTGGTCAGATTAGATGGTCCCCTCTATTTATTATTATAAATGTTTTGTTTGTTTTTTTAAAAGGAAAGAGCTGAAGAAGATGCAAGAACAGGATGAAGATGCTACTCTTACCCAGCTAGCCACAGCATGGGTTAACATCGCCGTGGTATGCATGCAAATGCAACATTTTGTCTAACCATAGTTAGTTAACACTTACATAAGTGTTTATGTATTTTTGGTTTGTTTGTTTTGTTTAGGGGGGAGAGAAGCTGCAGGATGCTTACTATATTTTCCAGGAAATGTCTGACAAATATTCCTCTACACTACTCCTCCTAAATGGGCAAGCAGCTTGTTACATGGCCCAAAACAAATGGGAGGAGGCTGAGGGTGTCCTGCAAGAGGCTCTTGACAAGGTGAGTCTAGATGATATATCCCTAGTGCGCTCCTTCAAAAATAATCACACCTGTGGTCCTTTGTTACATATGTGCCCTCGAAAAGAATATATATATTTTTTTAACGTAATACAAACTCCTTCCCGCGCTATCGTGGGTTCTCTACGGGTACTCCCCCTGCCAATGACACACAGTTTTTTCCAAGCATTCACACTTGACTTTAGATGGCAGAAAATGTATTATTTATTTGAGGTCTTTAACTAAACATTACTATTTTTCTAGTTCCTAGCTCAAGTATTTTTAATGTTAGATTTAGATAACCTCCAAAAACAAATATTGTTTGGCTTTTGAGAAGGTCAGCAACATCAGCAGCAAATCCCCCTAGCTAACAAGTAAAATGGTGCCAAAGACTTGCCGAATGTAAATATTTGATGACCAACATTACGAGATAAGGGCACGCAAACGCAAAGTGGAAAAGTTTCCCTTTAGCCGCGCCTCGTGTTTAAGGAGAAATCAGACATGATGTACGCACTCAGACCATTTGTGTTGACACAATGTCTTTGTCTACCTTTATGTAAATATAAATGCAAATTATATGTAAATCTTGTTTGTCTGTAAAAAGCCCTTCTAGGAACAGACATTGCAAATTCACCTGCTATAAATGTTTTCCTGCGTTACATGTCTAATCTAATGTATATACTTGTCCCTATCAAATAAATAAATACAAATTTGAGCATCTGAGGACTACTTAAATGCACCGTATGACTCGTTATTGTTTTAGATGTTGAAAAAATGCAATTCTAATAATGATAAAAAGGATTCAGCGTGTTAGAAGCATAAATGCTTTACATTGTTGATTTTATCTTTTGACCATATGCATCTTCTCACATTGTGACAGTAGATGGCACCATTTACTCCTTCTGTTAACAGAAGGTGTTATTTATCACTCTGTTCTGGAAACAAAAACAATTATTAGTTTAAACCTTTCACCAAATGTAATGTGAATGAAAACATGTAGGTGTAGAGACCACTCATTCATTTGTCTGCTGTGCCACTACCAATCCTTGCGGGTGTATTATTACAAAGTTATGGTAATCAATGGGTAAACGAACAAGCATGTCATGTATTATTTGAATGGACAAAGGATATACTAATGTAATGCACTGATTATATGTATATGTTATTATATGTATATGCTCTTTGTATTTCAGGTGATAGATATAGTGGGTAACATGTTTATTTGTGGTGGTTATTTCAGGATAGCAGCCACCCTGAAACATTGATCAACCTGATAGTGCTGACACAACACTTGGGCAAAGCACCTGAGGTGAGACTTTGAACCTTAAGCTAGGTCATATAGATTGTGTATTCAAACCAATCTAACTTCAAGTATAGAAAACCTACGTTGGCTAACTACAAGATGCTCTATCTAATCAAGTCCCTGATTGCTCCGGTCATCCCATGTGTCACCTTGGCATATCTCTGGATTTATTGCTGTATTCATCGTGAAAGTCAAGAGTTCATAAGATAAATGTTTTATGATTGATTTGACTTTTGATGGACTTGATAGTATAACCAGAATGTGATCATTGACTTGAAGCCATCATTGGAGTAGTGATTATTGCCTAACATCTTGAGTATGTCTTTTAGGGTGAAATAAAAAATAACTTTTGAAATGGCAATTGGGAGTGTTAATAAAGTAATGTTTATTTTCTGTCTGTTTCTTGCTCTTCTATAGGTAACCAACCGATATTTATCACAACTCAAAGATGCACACAGAAGCCATCCATTCCTGAAGGACTATCTGACTAAGGTAATGCCAATTCCCTACCCCAGCTGTCATGAATCTTTAGAGCTTGATTTAAGGAAAGAGAGGAGATAATTTAAAAGTTAATTTGCAATAGAGAAACTCTGATAATGACTTTAGTTGGTTGGAAAGCAGCTGTAACCTTTATCTCCACATAACCATTACCTCGCTGGCTTGTTTTGATTCTCTAAAGCAGGTGTCCTTGGAGCAAAGCCAAAGAGAGATCATTCAACTTTGAATTATTGGCCTTTGAAGGACATTAGAATTTATACAACTAGAGTTCCACAAATCGATGATGAAACAGCGTTTCTTGTTGTACATCTATGATTAATACTTTTCCTTGATTGGTTTGTTTGTTTTCCACAGGAGAACGAGTTTGACCGACTGTCGATGCAGTATGCCCCAACTGCCACAGCATGAAACATTTACTCCAGATTAAAACTGTTTATTTTATTCTTCATTCTACACCAATTTTTTGTTACTTGTAAAAATAATATTTGGGCTCTATTCCTTAACCTCTTTAATAGTACAGTATCTGTTATTAAGTGTGGTATTGTGTAATAAAGCAATCTCCTCAAACTGTAACGCACCTGTTTCAAGTGTTGTACAAACCCTTGGCATAGAACTGAACAATGTAAGGCAAAGTATATCTTTTGTATGGTTCTCAAAATATTATAGATATTAGGAATCTGAAACCCAAGAAAAGCCATAGCCTACATTTTATGCTTAATTTCTAACAGATGTCAAAATAATTGGAACAATACAAAGCTTGTTAAATTACTGTGTAACCAAAATAAATACAACCCATACAAAAATGAGTTTTACTATTTGTGTTTTTGTTGCACCATCAGACTCAAAACATAGTCCAGATCAATACTTGTTGAACACTATTGAACCTTTTGTTGCTATGGAAATAATGTGTAAGCATTTTTTGGATTAACATTTTTTTTTTTTTTAAAGGTGCACTATGGATATTTACTGGTGGAAATGATATTGCTACATGCCAGGCAAAGCATCACAGAACGCTGTAACCCACAGATTAAAAAACATTTTTTTTTCTATTTTAAGATTTCAAGTAACATAAAGCTAATACATGCAATTAGCAATGGAGCTACTCCGCTTGATGGAGGCACCTGATCGTCTCCATGGAGATAGAGTTAAAAGTTTTATACCATTTAGTGGAACAGTTCAGGCAAAACTAAAATCCCACCTGAAAAGTTACACAGTGCCACTTAAAATGACAAAACACTCCAGTAAAGCAAAAAAAACAACACAAACACAACAAAACCGGTGTCGAGTCCAGCTCTCGCGCGCCACTGTCTCTTTAAGCGTCGCTTTTAATCCTCGGCGCGTTCAAACAGAAGATAGCGGTCCGCTCATTACTTCACGCCCCCCACACGCTCTTTTTTTTCCGCTTTAAATTCAGCATAAACTCGCACCGCTATTTCCCCCTTTTTTTTGACGTTGACTCCGATGCCGCCGCAGCAGAGCGCGCGCTTCTTCTCCTCCTCCACAGTCGCCGCTTGGGTTTCGCCGTAGCCACGCACGCGGGTCCAGTCCGGGGCCGGTGACGTTGTGTAAAACGAATGAAGAGGAGATGAGCTCGGCGTAGCGGCACAAGAAACGTATATGCGGGTAGGGGCTTTGGCGCTGGAAAATGCTACCGACCCACAATGAACACGGGCCTTGTCTTTATATATGTACGCGGCATATCTAGACTCTTAATTAATTTGTTTTAGAGACGCGCGCCGCTCTTTTCCGTTACGTTCCTTGTATTCACTTAGCTCGGGCTATCCGGAGCGCGCCGCCGTGTTCTGCGTAGCGGAATGATGAGCAGACAAAACCTCCTCTGACTCGCGTTAATGGCTCCGATTGACTACACAAAGTCTATTGAGGAATTGCTTTAAAGCCTTGTTATAAACGCCGTGTTCCGCGCTTGAGGCCCGCTGTGTTCGTTTAACGGTGTGTAATACAAAATGTTGTCTATATGGGCCATGTCTTAATATGGGAAACAAAGAATTAGCTGCTGAAGAGGGTAAGCTGGTCAGATAAGCTTGTTTTGCGGTTAAGGTGAGGTTGCAAGCCGGTTGGCGGATTAGTGACACGGCGTGGACTCTTTCGCTCCTTGGACTCTGTATCTTTTTAATTTTTTCATTGGGTTCACGTTTTCCCCCCCTCATCTCCAAGCACCACCATCATCATGGGGAGCCACCATGAGGGTGCTGAGCCGGTGCATGTGGAGCCCATGCCGGGGTATCTGGAGCTCACCTTCAAGGCGTCTTCCTCCATGTTCAGCGCATGGAGAGACTGTAGTGCGTGCGGGCTGGAGCTCTCCAAAAGGACTCTGCTGGATAACGCGTACATCACGTGGATTGAAATCTTCCTCTTCTTTTTCTGCGCCTTTTTGTGGACCCAGGTCCGGCGGGGACTGACAGAAAGTCTGTTCCAGGTAAGTAACCTCAGCACCGACGCACCCCAAGCTTACTTGTTCCATAAGGTGAATTAAACCCCCTTAATGAATAGGCTTATTGGCTCATTCCTCTAATTACAATGTCAGTACCGCTGAAACCTGGCCTGCTTTTGTCATATAGGACATCGTAACAAATATTTGACAAGAAAGAGAACAGGATTCCTGTCCAACCCAGTCAATCTCAGAAAATATTAACCCAACCATGAGCTGTCAGGGCTCTTCTCTCATTCAAGGTTCACATTCAATCATTTCAAACCTCTGTACTGTAAACATACATTTTTAAATGCTATTTGCCTGGAGTGTGTGTTTATCCATATCCTGCTCACTTTCGCAGTGCATTGGGTGCATTGAGGCCAGTGTTAGTCTAAAACTATAATACTCTTTAGTACATAGTTACAGAACATTAATCAACACCCCTCACCATTAGGATCAGTCAATAAGGACTTACTGTCAACATTCTTATGGTCACTGTAATCAAAATGTCTGCCACTAATTGGAGGATGGTCACTTTTTTCCATGTTAGTTCCCCTCAGGCCAAATGTCCAGTCTATGTCTGTGTGTCACATATGGCCTAATGCATCACTTGTAGTCAGTGATCTCCACCCCATTAACGCCCCAGGGAGGGGCCCAGCTGCACAGATACCCAGGCTTCAGAATGGGAAATCTTCCCTCTTCTGTTTGGGTGGGGTTAAAGGAATGGCACTGACTTAATACAAGCTACAACAATTATGTTATAGGGTTGGCTTCATGTCTAAATCCAGATGTGGCCTGAGAATGCATGGAATGAGATCTGTTTCCCTTTTTGAGGGACTTTAACCTCAAACAGAACTATGATGTCAGAGCTATTCAATGGTGAGTAGCCCATGCAAATAATGTGGTGGATGATAAAAGCACTGAAGAGAAAGAGCACATTAGTCATGTGTGTATGAGGTACATAAGCCTAATTAAGTAAATTCTTTGAGTTAGACATATACACACTCTGTAAACATGAGGTGATCCGCTCAAAGGAAGCAATGTAATCTATACGAGTTATACTTTGATGTACAATGCTGTCTTATGACCACAGTAAATGAGTTTGGTTGTGGACATATGAATAATTTTACTACAGTAAGAGTGTATCACAATGTCCTCGATGTTAAAATGCTTTAAATGTTGTTTTGACATTTTCTCTGTCACATTTCTGTGTAGTCTGATCCATTTGCTTCAAGAGTAGATAAACATAATTGGCTTCCTGTTTGTTACTTACAGTCCCATTTGAAGAATGAAACTTGACCTAGTTTAAACCTAGCTCCACATTTCCAGCCTACAGAATACAGGTTTAAGGGAAAGTTTGTTTTTTCCCCTCTTGTCACTTTGTTGGCAGCGACAGTGACAGTGAGTGGACTTTACCCTTGTCGACTGAGTGCTGTGAAATGAGGTCAGCACCTGGATCCAGAGTGGCTGGTTCTCCACGTCACTGCTGTGAAGTTCATGCTAACCAAAATGTATAGGACAAAGTATCCCCGGGCTTATCATTCCTGTTGCCATCATGTCCCGTTGCCTTTCATGGAGAGCAGTGTTGGGGGCAGTGAAGGCTTTTGTACACCATGTGTGTGCTTTCTAATGTTCAAATATCTCAAAATGTATTGACAAGGCTTGTAGAAGGGCCACCTCACAGCTTTTTTTTCTCTATTGCCATTGGCATTTAAATACCACTCAAATATGAATGTAAGTGAAGAATAACTCCTTTTTTGGCAGTGTAAAGCCTCCTTGTTTATGTATGAGTTCAGAAACACAGATTTGATATGAGGATGTGAAACTTTGTGTAGACAGTCTCAAAGAGTGCAATCAAGCTCTAATCAAGACTCCTCCTGATTCAGCAACTTTATAGTCAATGTATAATTCATTAACAAAATGTCTGGAGGTGGTTAAATTCACCTCTGACCAAGTGCTCTGAGCTACTGTGGTTTACAATGATTGAGATACAGTAAGTGTGCGCTGCAGTCTGACTCTCACAGTCACGCACACAGTGATAGAGCAGAGCAGGGTGGCTGCAAGCCCCGGCCTTTTTGCAGAGCTTATCTTGCTGCAGGGCTGTAGTTCCATAGCCCACTGTTCTAAAAGCAGACTGAGGTTTGACAAGGTCCACAACCACAGATCCCAGATCTGGTTCCATCGGGCCCTTGCTCATTGTTGTGCATTAGAGCCACAGAGAGAAACTCAATATAGGATTTGTGGTCAGAGGAAGTGCCGTCCATTCAGCCAAAAGTGCCCACTCAGGTGAAAGCGGCTTGTAATTTTGACACTGATTGTATTTCAAATTATTGAGCTGAAGTTTGAATGTTGTTAGTAACATTCTCATGACTCACCCTTTCGTTTGTCATCACAATGTGTGCAACTGTGTCATACATTATAAATTATGCTAGAGACTTCAAAAGGTGGATACATTTTTGTTGTAAATACAATATGGTTCTTGTCTGTCCTCAGTACTGTCTCTCACATGTTTCATTTAACGCTTGACCTGAAAACACAGTTAGTGTTGTGTGGTCAGCAGTCTCTGCAGCCTGTTGACACTTTATCATCTTATTGTGCACTTCTCTGTGTGTGTGCTCTTTAGGGTTGTGTTCAAAATATCGATATGGCGATAAATATTGTCACGGACTCCGTATTGATACGGAGTCATAGTATCGAGATTTTTGTGTGCCGTAGGCATTAAACGAGGTGGAATAGTGCTTTTGATCTGCTGTTTGTGCCGCTCTCCTCTCGACTGAGGTGAGAAGGAGCTGTGGATCTGATCAGAAGCTGATCTGTGCAGAAGATGCTGCTGCAGCATGTTCAGACCAGGCCAGTTGTTTGGCAAGAAACATGCAATACTTTACTAGAATGTGTTCCTTATATTTCTACTTGGATCAGTTGGTTGGATGTAATGGATTGAATAAGTGCTTTGTGAATAAACATGAAATTTCATAAATGTTCTTATCCAGAGTAAAACATACCTTTTTGGTAAATTTTTAAGACCCTTTTTTCTAAAATGTATCGGGATACGTATTGTATCGTGACTCCTGTAGCCGTATCGTGAGGGTCTTGGCAATACCCAGCCCTAGTGTTCTTACACATTTGCTTCTGTTGGGGTGTGTTCACATTTGGTCCTATATTTAGCCCATCTTAGTCCTGATGTGAACTTGGTTAGATTTTTTCAAGCCCTTGTTTAGTCTTGGACAAGCAGGGTTAGTTTTGGGTTTAGTTCTGGTTAATTCCCAATTTTGACATGGTGAATGTGCACTCTTTGTAACAAACTCAATGAGAGAATAACTCTTACTGTCCCTACCCTGTCCAAACAACACATTGAATATCTTACTGAACTGCCAATAAAACTGATATTGTTGCATCCACTCCCATATTTCCTTAACCATATTATGGTTTATTCATATTTTGTCTCAATAATCAAGACTGAGGACAATAAAATCATCCACTTTTAAGTGACAGCATACAACAGGACTCTGGTCTGGAGTGATTACTGCCTCCTCTGAATTGTGTGCCTTATTTTTCTTCCTAACATACCAAGAAATGAGCAGTAGCCACCATACACTTTGTACTCGGCAGCTGTCAAGTTGTAACAAGGCTGCATTAAAACTGAGGAGCGTCACAATTCAATGGCAAAATAGAACCAAATGTACAGACTCTTCGATCAACTGCTTGTCATTGACAGTGTAGGTCTTATAACACCCATAGCATAAAGAATGTCAATGTTTCTTGGTCATGTCAATGTTATAATAAACCAATAAACATGTAAAGTCAGTTTACATTTTTACTGACCACCAACATGCCTTTTCTTTTCCAGCTTTTAGCTCATTGCCATAGCAGCAGTGCCACCACTCATCATATTTCCTCCCTCCACTCTACCTCACCACATCATGTGTTCTTTCCTGTAAACCACACAGCTCGTTTGTGTTTTGCTTCGAGAGTGGGACTTGAGGACCTCTGACATCTGCCAGCCATTATGAGGCTAAAATGACTGACTATAAAGGGATCCACAATCCAGGTTTACACTTTCCTCTGCCCATCAGGCGGATGACAACATCCTACAAGGAAATTCAATTACTCCAGACCATAACACACACCTTCTTGTATCTTCTCTTAAATGCAAGTCTGAATCAATCGTGCTCACCTCTTTTCACTTACGCAGTGGTGAAAGATAATGCATCTTTGTGTAGTGATGCAATTAGAACATCTTCAGTGGCTTTCTTCATCTAAACTAGTCAATAGCTGGAAAATAAAAGCATTATGACTTTGTTTGTTGGCATAAACCTGTTATATTTATTTGTTTGTAGTAAAGAAAACACAATTAATTGGAGCTGCAGGAAAGTGTCTCTGTTGTTTTTACAATTATTTTGAAGTGATGTTGGAGAGCATGTGGGGAAAGTGTTTTGTGCCAGCTTTAGATTATCTGTGGGTGGATAATTATAAACTTCATAGCTGCTACTGTTGAACCACGCAGATTTCCATGCCGTTTCTGTCTGTGTTGCCACTGGTATTTACAGTATACTACATTATGAATGACAGCCATATGTCTCATGCTGACACTGTAGGCACTGTACCACTTTAGATTATTATTTGTGAAAGCAACCATAGTGTGAGTAGTGAATGTTATTGCTTTATTATGCAATTATGATCATGTTTATTTGAATATAATACAAAACAACAACAGATCAAGATCAGAGAGCAAGACAAAATTAAAAGGAAATAGTCACATAAATAGGCCATGCTAACAATCGCATATTAATCTGTTTCACTCTGTAATACAACCAGAATTTCTATTTTAGTTTTTTCGAACAGGGACAATAGCAACACTATAATTAAGTTCTTAGGCAAGAATTATTGTTCATCTAACGACATGTTTTGTCGATTAGCTAAAAAGACTAAAAAGTAGCAATGTGTTGTGCTGTACTGTAAGAATCTCTGTGAGAAGACCATGTACCGAACCTTATTCCGCCCCGCCCACTTTTCCCTCTTTTTGCCACAGATCAGCACTTCCGTTGTAATGGCACTTCCGGTTGTGAGGGAACCGGAGTAGATTGATTTGTGTAAAATATCCAATGTTCATGTGACCAACAAGTCAACAATGCACCGATTCCCTGGGCAGACCAAAAACTGCTTTTAGTCTGTGTATCAGGTGCGCTATAGACACATGTGACCCACTGTTTTCAGTGCATGCCCTGTGCTGCCCTAACCTGTATAGTGTATAGTAAGTGCATAGTGTAGGTAAGTTACACCAATGCTTTTATTTGTCTTGGTCTTCTTCAGGTAGGTGCATCTAGGCCAGTCTCTTTTGCTCTTCACACAAGGACACATTCAATTTAGGCTGAACAAATACAGAACTGAAGCATGTAGCACTATAAATAGGTTAAAACTCAAGCCGTTCTGAGCACTGTTGTGAGCGTAGATTAAGTAAACCACATTCGTGAGCCTCAATGCTCAATCTTTTCTGATAATATAGCCCAGGGCACAGCTGAAATCTCCAGGAAGCTCACATTTGCAAATTTGTTTCTGAATGAACACCCATGCAAAGTGTTTTAATGTGAATAACCACATTTTGTCAACTGGATGAAAATTTGCTTATCATCCCCAAAAAAATGTGCGGTATTCGATAACATTTATGGTTAAAGCAATGCATTCAGTCAAATTTCTTTAACCATAGATGTTATCGACTACCGCACATTTTTTTTGAGGACGATGTGGCAAATTATATAAGATGCAGAGTGATTTGTAACATTCCACCCATTGCAAAGCTTCCTGCGTGGCGCTTGTATAATTTTGCATTGAGCAGTTGATTTATGTGTTCTTTTTGCTTTATAACTTCACAATAGAAGGTAAGTAAAAGTCATTGCAGCATTTGGACATATCCGCTGTCACTGAATTTGCATCACTCTTCTCTTCCCCATTGTCACGGCACTTTAAATGTGGGTCATTGTGAATTCATCAGTGACACGTGTTTACTCTGTTGAAACTCTTACCATTATAATAACAGGCAGGGGTCAGCAATATTGAGAAAAATAATATCCTGTTAACAATTTGGACAATATTATTTAAATCCAACAGAAATGAGCTTAAGATTGTATGTAAAGTTCAGGTTTATGTATCAGACGAATGTGAATGGACTGTAAGATTACGCACAAAAGTACAGAAATATCACTTCATACCCTTATTTGGAAGTTTAGCATTTTAATCAGCTTTTTTGACAGCATCAAATATAGCATATCTTCAAAATAACACTCACAAAATTATCAACATTTATACAATTTGCCACATCTCTAATAACATTGTAATTGTCAATATCCTCTATTTGTCCAACGTCAACAAATAAAGATAATCAGGGTAGTCATCCATGTCCATTTGTTTGGACAGTGATTGAACTACAGTCTTTAATTTGAGAAACATATAAGCAACAGGGTGGGTCATACGGGCAGCAGGAGGTATGGTAATGCCCTGGAGCAGCTTCAGGAGGTATGCTAATTCTCACTTGTATTGTCTTGTTAGCTTTTGTGATTAAAGTTGTGAGAAACCCTCAATGAATTGTAACATGTCCTTCAATTGTCTACAAACTGGGGATTTAGGAAGTGCCCGTGAATAACCTCATCCATGACAACTGCCCTCTTCCCTCCAGGACAAAAGATAATCTCCCTCCTTTGCCTAATTCCATATTAAGGCTGTACTTTAGAGTGTCTTGTCTAGATGAAACTGAAACGCAATTGTTGTAGAACAGTGAAATGTGAGTATTGCTTTTGAAAATTTCATATTTCCTGGAATCGATATGATTAGTGCTGGTTACCCTTAATTTTTTTTGGACACCAATATCTGAACTTGGAGGTGGGTGATATTGACAGAAAATAATACCCCTCTCTTTTCTTTTTTGTTGGTGTCTTGATAACAATAGAATCAGAAAAGGTTTATTGCCATTGTCAATGAACAGAATTCACAAACATAGGAACTTGCTTTGATGATTCGGTGCAACATAAAACAACGAACAATGATGTCGGTGTAATCCCTCATTCGTCCAGGCGTGTTCCATAGTAGAAAAAGCTTCAGTTGTAGTCATCTGGACTCAGTTTGAAAAATTAGACGTTTCGACTCTCATCCAAGAGTCATTGTCAATAAAAGAATTTAGATCGAGAACTCCGATATTAATACTGTTCTGTGGTTTCTGTTGAAACAAACAACTCTTTCTACTTCAGGAAGGCTCCGCCCAATGGGCGGGTCTTACCACAGAACAGTATTAATATCGGAGTTCTCGATCTAAATTCTTTTATTGACAATGACTCTTGGATGAGAGTCGAAACGTCTAATTTTTCAAACTGAGTCCAGATGACTACAACTGAAGCTTTTTCTACTAACGAACAATGATAAAAAAAAAAAAAAAAAAACTATATAAAGTCAACCTATATAAGTCAAAAATAAAAACAATTGAAAACAATTAAAATCTTTGGATAAAAAATAAAAATAGGCTATAAAATGAAAAATAAATCAAAATAGGCTTACTATGTACACAAATGTACTTTTGAATTTACATATGTAGTGCAGAATGTGAACAGTGCAGTGAGTGATTCAATTATGGTTAAAGTGGCAGTGTTTAGGAAGTGTTCATGAGTCCAACAGCAGAGGGAAATAAATTGTTCTTGTGGCGGGAGGTTTTGGTCCAGATGGACCGTAGCCTCCTGCCTGAGGGGAGTGGCTCAAATAGTCCATGTCCAGGGTGAGAATGGGTCGGCTGTAATCCGACCTGCTCGTCCCAGAGCCCTGAGACGTACAGGGATGGAAGTCTGCAGCCGATCACCTTCTCAGCAGAGACACAATGCGCTGTAGTCTCTGTTTATCCCTGGCTGTGGCTCCAGCGTACCACACGGTGATGGAGGAGGTGAGGATGGACTCAATGATGGCCGTGTAGAATTGCACCATCATCTGCGCTGGCAGCTTGAATTTCCTCAGCTGCCGCAGGAAGTACATCCTCTGCTGGGCCTTCTTGATGAGGGAGCTGATGGTGAGCTCCCTCCTGTGGTCCTGGGTGATGGTGGTGCCGAGAAAGCGGGAAGGAGTCTAGAGTGGTGATGGGGGAGCCCGAGATGGTGAGGGGGGGCTGGGGGACTGTGACTTTCCTGAAGTCCACAATCATCTCCACTGTCTTCTGGGCGTTGAACTCCAGGTTGTTACCGCTGCACCAGGACACTAGCCGGTCCACCTCCTGTAGACAGACTCATCCCCAGTTTGTGAACAGGGAGAAGAGCATAGTCGAACATTATTATGTCAGTCCAACAGAAATGTGTTAAAACATGTTTTTAAATGTATTAGATGAGGATTAATTAATTTAAATGTTAAACCCTCAAATCTACAACATATATTTGATTTTTTTTTTTACGTTTAATCAGCTCTTTTTATTGCATAACATTTATACATGAACATTTGAATATCTTCAAAAGAACATTTGCAATATTATTTAAATTTGTATATATTGCCCTCTATCTAAAATATGCCTTTTTCAGTACTTATTGCTGTATTAATACAATTTCTATGAAGAATAGCCGTGAATTTTTATCATTTGTGTGCCGTGAAGTTAATGGTTAAGCATTCTGACGTCAGCCTTTTCAAAATCAAACCAAAGCAATCTCTTTTGTTTAACACACTCATTCACAAAGCTGCCTCCTGCCTCCTGACTCACTAGTCCAGCTCAGTTCTTCTCGTGCATCAGGCCGGCGCCGGTGGCTCATTCACTCGCTCCGCGCTCATCATTTGCTTCCAGGAGGGGCACGGACGCCGCTTTGAATGTGCGGCTGGGCATGAGTGTAGGGAGGGCGGGAGCAGAGCTTTGAGCCTCACGATTGTCTTTACCGGCACCGCTGCGTGGTTGCCAAGGGAACGGCTCATTTGTGCTCATCCGCAGCTCCTGTCACACTCTCTGTCTAATTTCTCCCTAGTCTGGCGAGGTCATGGTATGTTGTAACCGAACGCACAGTTTCAGGAGGACTTGACAGTGGATGGACCCAAACTGTCATTTAGTCCACATCGGCTGAATTCATTTATCCTCTGCTACGCTCTCAACTCCTACAGGGAGAGTATTAAGTAAAGAGGGTAAAGTTCAAAGTGATTGAATTGGTCCAGTGAAATTGTGGAACGGTTGCGGAAACAGACAGAATGGAAGCATGTTACATAATGTCACAATCTGCATTTGAAACAAAGATGGTGTTCCTGCTGATTGTTGTGACCAGAATGCAGATAGACCACTGCTTTCATTAGGAAATATAGATTCTTTAAATGTTTATGAACAAATATATTCTAAATCCTGAATGGAGGCAACAGTAGACAAAAGTGAATTGGAACTTATTGTGATTTCAATAGAGAAACTGCGGTTAAAATGCAAACAATCAAGGGGGAGTTTGTTAAATCACTCAAATGCATGTATCAGATGAGTTATATCATGTTTATTTAATAGAGATTATGAGACTTTGCAATGAAAGTAAGATCCATAGTTTTAGGTTTTAATGGATAAATACTTACAGAAACGTTGAACCCACAGTTTTATCTACAGATATATTAAAATATACCTCAAATTATACTTTTTGTGAAGCTCAAGTACAATTTTGAAACTAGAAAATATTTCCACCCTTTGTAGAAAAGCAAATCTAATTTCTACAATGGAAATGTGAAATTCTATCTTATTTGAAAAAAAATAAAACAATTCTATTGACTATATTTTATCTTTAATATGTCCTCTTTAGCCAGAAATGTTGAGATATTTAGACTAGAATTTAATATAATAAAATAGAATAGAATTATATATAAAATAGAAGTGATGAGAAAGTATCTGGTGGAGAGTGAGTGAATGAATATGATGATGGGGTCAGATATTATGAATGTGTTATGTTCTAGATATGAGTTATACGTTAGCATTATGGTTGTGCTCAGCTTGTATTAAGCTGGGACAACATACATACAATATAAAAAGCATAGTACAGTAGCCCTTGTAAAATACAGAAATATACGTGTCCGTGTTTCAACTGCTGCTGCATTGAGGATGTTCACAGCACAGGGGACAAAAGCTGTGTTTTAGAACAGTTGCCAGAAGAGGAGATTTTTAGACTATCATGTGTGTTAGCGTTGAAAAGAATGAGAATGTGGTTGTAATAGCGCATCTGTTAGATGATCATTGCAGTGTTATCTCTCTGACACCAGCTGCTGTCATGAAAATTGTCACACCTCGTCATCATAACCAAAATAGGTATGATTAGTTACAGGCACATTCAGGAGGGGACACAAGAAGGTGGTTACGCGTTACAAGAACTGGACGGTCAATAAAGGACTTCAAGATTAACCAGTTCTATTATTTGCACTTGGACTTCACATAACTGCGATGGGCCTCATCCTATTTAGTGTGTGACACAGCGTCGGCTCATGTTTGTGTGCCAGAGTTGATGCGTGAGAGACGGGGGGAGCCTTTGCTGTGTGCTGACAGCTGGCTTCTATAAATAAATGGTGCGGGCAGGAGGTAGACACAGAGGACTGGGCAATGGAGAGGCCCCGGTACAGCTGGACAAAGTGAGAAGCATGTCCTCCTGTGATCCACTGCCCTCAAGTCCGGTTCTACAGAGCGTGTGTCACATGTCTACAACCTGACCAATCAGAGGCCGCCGACAGATCTTGTACTTCAGGCCCGCTTCCCCTGCTTGTGTGAAGACAAGACCACAATCTTACATTTTTTTAATCTCACGACGACAGAGGCTGAAGCATTAACCGATATTGTATTTGAATGAGCCAATAGCAAAGCTTCAGTTACTGAAGTGATGTAATGTCCTCTGCAACCACACACTATCTTGTCTTATGTATTTAAAATAAGAAAGGTTGCTGGACCCCTAATTCCAGATCCTTTTAGATTTACGATTATTGCATACGTTTTGCAGTGTTCCTGTAAATGTCTTGGTTTTATTGCACAAAAAGTGAAAGAACTGTAAAATTATTATTTTGTTTATTTGGTCGGGACTTCTGAAATATTACTTTGCAGATGTCTCATCTTTTTACAGTGTTGCCTCTCCCACTTACTTCCCTTGTTGCTGTGCCTCCTACAAAAGGACACACAGGTGAGAAGGGTAAAGAAAGAAGAGCCTGGATTCACCACACCATAGCTTAACTTTCCCCATAAATTTGTCATGTAATCAGACATAGAGCCTTATTGGATCTCGTCCTGGTGACGAGTGGGCCAGGTAACATCTGATTGAAAAGTAATGTATCACTGACCCGGGCATATTTCACTTTCCTTCCTCTGGTTACACAGTGTCATTTCACTGCAGGTCCTAACACCACCTGTAGAGGTGTGTGTTATGTTTAGGTCCTAACACCACCTGTAGAGGTGTGTGTTATGTTTAGGTCCTAACATGTTTAGGTCCTAACAGCACCTGTAGTGGTGTGTGTTATGTTTAGGTCCTAACAGCACCTGTAGAGGTGTGTGTTATGTTTAGGTCCTAACAGCACCTGTAGAGGTGTGTGTTATGTTTAGGTCCTAACAGCACCTGTAGAGGTGTGTGTTATGTTTAGGTCCTAACAGCACCTGTAGAGGTGTGTGTTATGTTTAGGTCCTAACAGCACCTGTAGAGGTGTGTGTTATGTTTAGGTCCTAACAGCACCTGTAGAGGTGTGTGTTATGTTTAGGTCCTAACAGCACCTGTAGTGGTGTGTGTTATGTTTAGGTCCTAACAGCACCTGTAGTGGTGTGTGTTATGTTTAGGTCCTAACAGCACCTGTAGAGGTGTGTGTTATGTTTAGGTCCTAACAGCACCTGTAGAGGTGTGTGTTATGTTTAGGTCCTAACAGCACCTGTAGAGGTGTGTGTTATGTTTAGGTCCTAACAGCACCTGTAGAGGTGTGTGTTATGTTTAGGTCCTAACAGTATCTCTGCTATTGATTCCGGCAACCTTGCCAGGCAGTTGAATTCTCGCAATTTTTGTGAGTTCACAAACTCTTCAGAATCCATCTTGTTAGGCTCCTACTGTCTGTGAATTTAGATTTTTCCGCTTCTTCCGTTGTTGCGACACTTCGACCAATCAGCGTGAAGTATTTTTTTAACGCCCGGTGGAGAGAGCCTTCCCAGATCAGGTTAAGAACTAGAATCATACCTACTTTCTCCATTCATTGTTTGAAAATCAAGTACCCCAGCATTAATATTAATATGTATTTATTCATATATTAATGTCTTTATTAATGTCTTTAACAAGACCATTCTTAAACAATTCAGGTCCAGTTTTGTCAAATTTATTTATGATTATCAGTAGTTTTGATACTAGCTTTTTATCTTTTTATAACTTCTAATCTGCAGCAATAAAATATTTATTTCCGAGGTTTTTTAATGAACTGAACGACAATACTGTCCGGACGTTTAGAGACATTTAAAAGATGTTGAGACCGATACCGTAATTCAATGTTGCTTGTCTTTTGTGTGTGTAAGCTGAGAAATCCCATTTAGCTTTACTGACAGAATGTTTCCTAGAGAAGCAGACTGAAGTGTGACTGAATGTGCCATCAGGAGGAACCTTGATATAATGCTTCATCACTCTTCTCCTCAACTTCCTCTGTTTCTGCTTGCAGTGCAAACTACAATCAGTAAAAACAACATCAAGAAAACACCCATTTTGTGAGCTAGCTGATTCATTTACATTTTTTTCACACTCAGCATGTGCCACAAATGGGAAGCAAAAATAAAATGTGTCACTTCCTAAATTTAAATGTAACCAATGAAAAATGTACCATAACTATAGCACAGGAAGGAACCCACTCATTTAAATAAACACATATGTAGACTGTTGAACTGTACATTATTATTGTCCATTTATTTGAGTAGAATCAAAGTTAAATATTATTCAGACATCAGTGAAAGTGAAAATTTGGTTGTACAAAATGACTGGTGGGTTTTAATATGGTCTGATATTGTTATATTCTTGTTCTTGTGTGCCTTGTGTAATGCAAAACATATGAGGCATTAATTACATTGATGCATGACAGTGAGGGTTAGCTCAGACAAGTGTGTTGCACGAGGTATGCATTATGTGGTTTCATGCTAACAAACAAAAGTGTATCTGTAACATTTTTGCAAACTGTGTGTCCACAGCCTTTAGCGCAGAGGTGGAAGCTGCTGCCCAAAGATGCTGCCAAGATGCCTGAGAGTGCGTGGAAGCTGGTCTTCTACACCATGTCATGGTCCTACAGCTCTCATCTGCTCTTCTTCAGCTCCTACTCCTTTTTCCACGACCCACCCTCTGTGTTCTACAGTAAGATATGCAACATGTACCACTTTTAAAATTTTAATATCAGATAGTGTGGACTTTGTCCAAAAATATGTCATAAATAGAAGCCTATAGTTTCTTTATTTAATTGTGGATATTGGGCAGCTGTCATTTGCAGGTCACATAAAATAAAAGGGACAACATTTTAACAATAATAGTGTAAGACTAATCTATATTGCAAACTGGAGGTGGGCAATACGGCAATAAGTTTATATCATGATTGTCTTGGACACGCATTACAATTTCAATTTTGTCATGATTAATGCAAACTTACGGCATATTTAAGTTTTAATTCAAAAATGTTTATCTACTCTCCACAACCTATTGAATACTAATATTATTATACACAGGACTGTCAGTGTAGATAAATTATTATTATAACTGCTCTAATAAAACATAAGAATATTTGATGTAAAGGTGATGAAGTGTTCCTTTCCCAGGCCTCAGGAGTCCGAACTAATGGAAGATGGGTAAAGTAAAGTGGTGTGGTCCCAGTCATAATCCAGCAGAGTCACTGAAAGCCTGTTCCATCAGACAGAGAGGTGTCGGGGCTCTTGTCCACTCCCATCACTCTGAGTGCAGCGGGTGGACTGGCTGTCAGGGGCGTGCTTGTTTTTAATAGCTCCGTCACCTCTAATAGCTGTCCGAGTATGTTGCACCGTAAAAGGATCTAAATGGGATAGAGTCCTGCAAGAAACACTCAATACTAAAACTAGTATTGAAACTAAATATTAATTTAAATATGTATCGTTACTGAAGAGAAATCACATAAATGGTGGACACTTCCAGAATCACTTTTCAAAGGTCTGGGTCTCTATCCGAACTCCTTTAAAATCACAAGGTGATATGAGAGAAAGTGCCATTCATTTGAAACTCAACATTCTATTGTAAAACAAAATAGTCTTTTTATTGTACTGGTATCGAGTCTAGGCCTGTCAAGATAAAACATTTTGAAGTACAATTTATAGAAAACATTGTGATAAACAGCAATATTGAAACTACTTTATGCCCACAATAACTCTAAAGAAGGGAAACCTTTTTCTAAATGTACAATATCTTTAAAAAAACTTCAACTGCATGAGTAATGAAACACTTTAATAGTAAGTTAGTATATATAATTAGTCATAGAAGTTATTATTTGACCATCTACAGTTCAAAAATACATCCCGCTAGTGCAAATAAAAGACATGTGAGGGAAATATTGGGTCCCAAAATATATTCTTCCTGTTGTTATAGTCAATATAATGATTATCAAGACAAGCCTAATTGAGTCTTTTCCTTGGTATAGAAATGTTAGTATTGTGATTATTCAGGTCCCAATAATCGTAACAAAAGAATATATAAACGTGACAATTTAGAAACAAAATTAAGGCAAATAAGTTAAATTAATATACCCCTAAAACATAAACCTAAACACAGCTAGTGCTTTTTATATTCTGTTTATGTAACATTAACATAACATTATCTTTCATTAACTTTAATTTTATAAAGCTGCTCACACACTAGAGAAATTGTGAGGTATTAGACAGTATAAATTAAAGAAAATTTAGGATTTAGGATGTAATAATTATCCTAAATCATTGCTGTTTCTTCTCACAGTAAGCGTTACACTCAAATTAAACGTAAGAGACACAGGGTGAAATTGCAAAAATGAAATTGATCTTTGATGAAGGTGTTGTTTGGACTTTAAGAGAAGAGAGAGAGAGTGAAATGAGATCTCCGGTTCCCCTGCGAGGTCTTGGCCGTGTTCATTGAGCAGCCTGCCTCTCAATGTTTAATGACGGAAGGACCAATCAATAAACATTACACGGAGCCCAACAGAAACCTCATCCCAACAGAGAGACAAACCTCACTCAAACCGTGCAGTGAAAGTTTCCACTCACCCATCGAGGGCCCGAGAGGTTTTTGAGGCGTAAACGGGTAAAACGCTGCACTGGGCTTCTTTTCATCCCCGGCATCTCATGCTTCAGGGTAAACGTGATCCCCGTCGCTTCCCTCCTCCAGTCTCGCTACAGTGACTACCCTCGACTGACCTCTCACATCTGGTGTCCCCTGGAAGTCACTGTATATAGTTCACTATGTGGTGATCCGAGCCAAAGAACATCCGTGTCCAGTTGGTCACACGCAGAGGCTATTTGTTTATACTTCAGCCCCTATATATTTCAAACATACTTCAAACAATGTACTTGCTTTGTGTCTAGTTTTTTTTCACAATTTTGACCAAAAAATTATTTCCATATTTTTTATACGATAGACAGACAATATTATGTCAATCCAACAGAAATGTGTTATAACATGTCTTTAAAAGTTGACTTTTATTTTATTTTTAGGTTTAATTAGCTATTTTTTTTACTCAAATTGCAATTAAAATTGTGCATACCTTTAAAACAACACTCAAAATAGTATCTACATTTTGATATATTGCCCACCTCTTGTGCCAAGAGTAAACCTTTGTCTTTTACCACATTAGTTCCATTTAAAGGTTTATATTTAGACAAATGACAACTACTTTTATATTCTTATACCAGGCTTGCCACTATATATAGGTGTTTTCTAAATAATCCTGTGGTTAATTTTTAATGATTATGAAAGCATGTTAGCTTGCCAAAAAGTCAACAACACTATATCCTGTTGTGCAGCTAAGAGCTAAAATGTCCAGTAGAGCTAATTCATGAGCTGTTTTACCATGGGTTTTGTTGCTGCAGTGCCCCCTATAGACATTATTTACCTATTGTCAATATCGAGCAGCAGTTTTAAACGATACCATCAGGTTTCTTACTGTAAATGACCCCATTAATTAATCCATTGTTTTCTGCTTGTACAGACTGGAAGAGTGGAATGTCAGTGCCTCTAGACATTGCCATTGCCTATCTGATACAGGGCAGCTTCTATGGCCACTCCATCTACGCCACAGTCTACATGGACGCATGGAGGAAGGACTCCGCTGTCATGGTGGTGCATCACATCATCACTCTGGCACTTATATGCTTCTCATATGCCTTCAGGTACGGTTTGAAATAAAAAATACAAACGTGAGCATTGTGTATATCATGTGTCATTAAACTTGCAGCAGGTTGTATTTGGATGTCCAAACAACACAGTGTAAAGTGCTTTGTTGGTTGTCTCCAGTGAGTGACCCTCAAACCAATCAGATTCACAGGAAGAAATGGAACAGGAACTGATAACAAGATGAAAATATCCTGCAAGTTTCCTTCCTGTAATTAAATAAGCACAAAGCAAATGCAAATTGAAAGCTGTAAAGCTTGAGGTTAAAACAACACCGTGACACTTTAGTAGAGCTTTATAGCTAGAAAATTACAAGGAAACCCTTTAATTAAGCATAGAACATGATTATAAAACCACATTGTTAACAAGGCATTAATCCATAACCTTCCTTACAAATGAATAAAAATCATTTTGGATTAAATTGTCAAGTTGCCTGTCCCTCACTAACTCGAAAGTGTAAATCATTATCTATTTTCCTGCTAGAGGTGGGCAATATATCGAAATGTAGATTATATAGTGAAAAACAAAAGTTATGTAGTTAACGTTCATGGTGATATTTTGGCACTTTTGTGTTTAATTTTACAGACATTTCACATTTATCTGATAATTGATAATTTAAAGACATATTTTAACACATTTTTGTTAGAACGGCATAATATCGCCTGACTATTGTCATCGGTATACTCCGGAAAAAATACTCGATATTAATTTTTACCCCTATTTGTACCCCACTGCCGATTACTCACCACTTTATTAAAATAAGCTCTAGCCAAAAATGAGAAAATCAAAAGTGCAGAGCTTCCTTTTGTGTAAATGTGCCTGTAGTACTTTTAAACGTTTAGTCAAACGGTAAAATGTATGCCTGCTATATGAATATGATGATTCAATATTAAATAAACACCTGCTTATATCTCCTTGTCTTAGATACCACAATATAGGTATTCTTGTGCTGTTCCTGCATGATATAAATGACATCCAGCTTGAATTCACCAAACTCAACGTGTACTTGAAAACCCGAGGCGGTGGCTATTATCTATTTAACGACATATTGTCCAACATGGGCTCTGTCAGCTTCAGCATCACATGGTAAGGACTTCAGACTGAACTAATTGTCTTTTGTAGTGTTCTCGTTGTGTTGATGGTCTGCTCTCTTGTAGGTTTTGGTTTCGCCTCTACTGGTTCCCCTTAAAGGTCCTGTACGCTTCGTGTGTGTGCAGTCTCCAGTCTGTACCAAGCATTCCATTCTACTTCTTCTTCAACACTTTGCTGCTGGCACTGCTGCTCATGAACATTTACTGGTTCTTGGTAAGGAGACCCAAACCTATTAATCATATGAAAAGTCTTTGTTAGATATCAATTTTGTACTATAAAAACCCAGCCTTAGATTTATATTATTCTGGATTACTTTGGCACAGAATTTGTGTGAAGTCACAGATCGTAAACGTCTTTGGTTAACCTTCAAGACGGCAATCTATTTGAAAACTTAAAAATGATTTTATCTGTTGTCCATAGAGTTTGAAGAATACATGTTACCCAGAGACTGCATATAGAAATGGACAGTGCTAGCCCGCTCCCATTTCTGGAAACACTGGTTTCAATAGAAACTGCTGCTGTCAAGATCGTCATTTTGGATTAAAATGTTGATTTTAAAAAGCTCTAAATTATCCGGGAGCCGAGCGTACCAGCTGGTCGTAATTTAAGTCGATTCTAACTCTTAAGCCAGTCGTAGCTGTGCCTGGTCCCAACCTGCACGTTCATGAGGAAATGGGATTCTGTGCTCTCTGCGTGGAAACATCATACATGTTCTTGTTTGACAGTCTATATTATCCAAAGGGGTTGTGTTATTAGTTTATTAGAGGGAATATCAAAAGAAAAAGAGTGACCCTATTTGTGACTACAACTTTGTCCGTCGTCTCTAATTGTTATTTGCGCAGTGTTAAATGTTCTGTCACAATAAAGCTGCTCCTGTAGCTGGATGACACATAGGCCTTTATTTTTGTAAGGGTCACGGAAAGTGGAACTTTCACAAATAGTGGAGGAACTTGGATTATTTATTGTCTATTGACGTGACAAGAAAGCACATTTGCGGACATGGTCAGTGTAAAACAAAAAGGAGCTAGAAGCGTGAATGAGACTGCAGCTGTCAGCACTGAGAGCGCACGGGAGAAACGGGAGAACGCACGGGAGAGGGCGGGGGAGAATCACCACAGCTCTGCTGAAACAGAGCTGCACTAGCAGAGACACAGCCACTCCTGGGCCCGTGTCACAGGCACATCTGACTGTCACGTGTCACTGCTCTGTCTATCGGCCGCTGCACGTACTTCTCATGTTGTCTCTGGACATACACCTGCTCCACCCTGAGTGTAAAAGTTACACCTCCACCTGGTGCACTGTTCGTAACTATAAGTCAGATATAAGTCAGACGTAGTTTAAGACTAGTCCTACGGTCAGATGGTGTACTTGTTGCTATTGTCTTTGTAAATCAAGATCAGAACAATAATAACTCACCAATCAGGTGCCTTCTGCCGTCTAGCAGAATGGCTTTGCTTTGTCCACTTGTTAAATATTGTTTGTTTGACCATAACGCAAACCCAGTGTGTCACCAAAACACATAGCTAAGTTAATATTAATGCTTATTTTTAAAACGGGCAGTGTGTATTAAAGCTATATTATTATCCTGAATATTGGTTAGGCCTAGGGCTGCAACAGTTAATTGATTAATTGTGACTAGTAAAAATTAAAACTATATATTACAACTATAAAATATAATTGTAGTCGTATTTTGATCATTGCAACCGTTACCTGGCCTATACAGACTCTAAAACACATGCGGCATTATTCAATTAAAATGTCAAAAAATAATGGACAATCATTGATTTTCGTCAATACACATTCTCTATCTAGAAACCTTCAATCAGCATATTTCAACCTTTATTTGGTTGATGAGGATAATTTAAAATGTCTCAATGTACAATAGAAATTATAGCTTGACAAGTCGTCTAATTGACATAGACATCGCTAATACTAAAATAGTTACTGGCAATCTTTCTGTTCTCCACACGTTTTCTCCTCAGTTTATCGTGCTCTTCGTTGTCAAAGTCCTGAAGATGAAAGAGGTGAATGACGTGAGGGAGTACGAGGAGGAGGACAAGGCGGCAGCAGGGGCCCTCAGAGACGCTCAGGCCAACAACAGTGACCCCGGTGATGCTGGACATCACAACTCTGCCCATGGGTGAGCCGCAACACACGCCTCTGTCTATATTTGAGCAAAAGAGGGAGAGAAAGGGAGTGATAGCGTGTACTTTGGCAGGTTTTTACTGAATGTTGAGATTGCCTTTACTTGGGTACGGAGCCGAGCAGCAGTTTAAGGCGCTATTTGTGGAAGAAGTCAAGAATAAGGCATGAGCTACTGCACAGACAAGGCCTATTATAGTCTAATGGTGTTTATGAAAGGCACTTCAATGTGATGCTTGGTTAACAAAGTTGAAGCTAGATTAAAACATGCAATGTGATACGATACAATAAAATATAATAGACTAAACAAATGTCAAATTTTGATTATTCATGCCAGAAGTTAAGTATTGTGTTCCCTCACGATTGGGAAATATCCGTTCAGATACTACATGCCGGTGTTACTCGAGGGAAATGCCTGTGTCGGCAAATATCAACTCAACTTAAAACTGCGTTTTATCTGCACCTATAGATCTGTATGTTTTTATCAAAAAGCCTCACAAAGACTGTGACCCTGATTATTATTACTCTTTTTAACCTTTGATCACCTATACGTGTTTTTCAATGCACACAGTGACAAATTGTTAAGTACATTGATTCTGAAGCTAAATAACAAACATTAGGCATTTTTGTGATATACCTTGACCCTCAGTGTTTTATATGTTTGTATTGAGTCTAGAAATATAGCTATATTTATAATTTTGATTCCATTACCTGCGTTGCATCAATGGAATTTCCCCATGTGGGACAATAAAGGATTATCTTATCTTATCTTATCTTATTAAATGTATTTATCATGACAATTTACAACATACTTGTCAAGAGCAGAGATGTTTGTACCACAATCTTTGCATGCTAATTTAAAAAAATAAAAGAGTAAAAGAGCTTTTACTGTGCAGCAAATACCCAAACTAATTGTTTACATATTTGAAGTTACACACTCAAAATGATATATTACAATTATCATTGTAGAAAAAGATTCAGTCGTAGTAATCTAGGCACTGTTTAGAAAAACAAGCCGTTTCCCTGAGTAAGCCCTGCCCACTGGGCGGAGCCTCCTGAGAATAACCTGTCCTGTTTGTCTATTTGTTCGTATTGTTTTTAACTTTCCCCTGAATCTAATCTTCTTCTTACCCTAACAGCCTTGTACTAGGCCATATAAATCATGTTGTTAGTTGATTGCAGCCCCCCTATCACTGATGAGTACTGTATTAGCATCAGAACTATGGGCTCGACACGCGAGAGGTGACAAACGACAGTGACCGGTGACAGTCGCAGCAGGTTTATCAAACACAATGCCGCAATGACCTGCAGTGACCAGTGACGGCCTCACATGTCGCGCTCTGCTCCAGGGCAGATCATGAATCTTTCACACATTTTATTGGCTCTTAAATGTTTATATTTCAATGCATTTCAGGGATGAAAAGTGGCATGTTTGAATTGTCACAAGGGGTTTGCTAAAATAGTTTCATTGACTCTGCTTCATCAAAAGAAAAAGCTGACCGGATAGGTCCCTTGTTACTTTCATAGACAGATCCCAATATTATCAAAGGATAATACTCCATTAACAAATGGAGTATGTTTCCTTAAATACTAAATCCTTACTGAATTTGCAGTTTCCCTACACCTGTCAGCCCATTACACTCTCTGATTGGCTGCAGTGTTGGCAAAAGCGCAAACAGTTGAAAATGTTTCACCTTTCAGTACTTTTCAGTACTTTTCAGTACTTTCGCTTGTCGCCCCCCGTGTGTGGGGCCCATGACCAGGGCTGATGCACCATGGCTTCAAAATACACAAAACACCTTGTTTTTCTAAAACAGTGTCCAGATGACTACAACAGAATCTTTTTCTACAATGGAACACTCCTGGACGAATGTTGACACCAACTTATTACAATTATCACATAAATAATTCAAATGGTCAGTTGAGATCATAGGATTATCAATGTTGAAGTTGTTAAAAAGCAATAAGCATCCAAGTGCAGTTTATGTGCATTTATGTTATAAAATGTATGTGTTATGAAGGCATGGTTGTAATGGTGAATTTACCATGTCAGGCTGCAATACCAAACCCGGCCACTAGGGGCGCGGCCGCCTAATGAGCAGACGACATTTCTTTGTGTTTTTATTCTTGATCTGTGCCTCGGAGATGTTGTTAGCTCTTCCCTTTAGCCCCGTTTTTGTGTGTTATTAGTTAGTGTGCGTCCATGAGACAGGTGCGTGTTTTGCTGTGCTTTATTGTGGGGTTAGAGATGAAAGTCGGAATGCTTGGTGTTGTTACAGAGGTTTAACCTGCATATTACCTGGACTAGCTAAGAGCTAAGCGCTAACGCTAATGCTAAGATAACCTGTCATTCCGTGTTCTTTAGCTAGATCTTGCTGGTATCATTTGAGCCTCTGTATTTATAAGTCAGCCTTATACGCATGTCCTTTAGAGTATGTTTCCTTTGGTGCCATTAGGATAGTCTGATTATTATTTGTGAATAGATTAATAGTAGAGGCTTTGAGGCCTACCCTTTTTCATGAGGCTGCATAGTGCTTGTTTATGTCCTGTTGGAAACTTTATATGTATGTATATATATGATTGTTTATATATTGTCATTTAAGTAATCACCGTTTATTAGTATCAGAGCACTGCTTGTGTTATTGCTACTGGATTGCCACTTCGCCTGGACTCAACCATCCCCCCAGCACACAGTCCCCCTGCCAACCACTGACTGTCACAGCAGCACAGGTGAGGAGTGAGCTGAAGAGGATTAAAGTGAGGAAGGCAGCAGGACCTGACGGCATCAGCCCCAGGCTCCTTAAGTCCTGCGCAGATGAACTGTGTGGAGTTATGGAGCATGTCTTCAACATGAGCCTGAAGCTGAGGGTGGTACCACAGGTCTGGAAGACCTCCTGTCTGGTACCTGTGCCTAAGACACCGCGCCCCAAAGACCTCAACAGCTTCAGGCCAGTGGCTCTCACGTCCCACCTGATGAAGACACTGGAGCGGCTAGTCCTGGACCACCTCCCCTCCACAGTGAGCTCAACCATGGACCCGCTGCAGTTTGCATATCGGTCTGGCATCGGAGTGGAGGACGCCGTCATCTCCCTGCTGCACCGCTCTCTCTCTCACCTGGAAAAGCCTGGCAGCTCTGTGAGGATTCTGTTCTTCGATCTTTCCAGCGCCTTCAACACCATCCAGCTGCTGCTCCTGAGGGACAAGCTGGAGACGGCTGGTGTGGAGTATGACCTGGCAGAGTGGATCCTGGACTACCTCACAGACCGACCCCAGTTTGTGAGAGCCCGGAACTGTGTGTCTGACACTCGGACCTGCAGTGTGGGGGCGCCCCAGGGCACTGTCCTCGCGCCCTTTCTCTTCACCCTTTACACTGCAGACTTCAGACATGACACGGACAGCTGTGTCCTGCAGAAGTTCTCTGACGACTCTGCCATCATCGGACTCATCACGGACGACGATGACGCGGAGTACAGAGGACTGGCGCAGGACTTTGTGGACTGGTGTCAGCGGAACCACCTCCTCATCAACGCGGGGAAGACCAAGGAGATGGTGGTGGATTTCCGCAGACGCCACCCCACTGCCCCCTCACCAGTGAACATCCAGGGACGGGACATTGAGAGAGTGGACTCATACAAGTACCTGGGTGTTCATCTGAACCACAAACTGGACTGGACTCATAACACAGACGCACTGTAGAGGAAGAGCCAGAGTTGGCTCTACCTCCTGAGGAGACTCAGGTCTTTTGGAGTGACAGGGCCACTCCTGAAGACCTTCTATGACTCTGTGGTGGCATCAGCCCTCCTGTACGGTGTGGCCTGCTGGAGCAGCAGCATCACAGAGAGGGAGAGGAAGAGGCTGAACAGAGTCATCAAGAAGTCCAGCTCCGTCCTGGGCTGTGCTCTGGACTCGGTGCAGGAGGTGGGGGACAGGAGGGTCCTGGCTAGATTCACATCTATGCTTGACCATGAGTGTCACCCCCTGCAGGACATTCTGTCCGCTCTGGAGAGCAGCTTCAGTGAGAGACTGATCCACCCTCGCTGTGTGAAGGAAAGGTTTCGCAGGTCTTTCCTTCCTGCTGCTGTCAGACTTTATAACAAACACTGTTAGTACTGAACACTCGCAATACTGACCTAACCATGTGCAATTTTGTCATATGTGCAATTGCTGTTGGAATTCATGTGCAATTACTGTGAAATTCATGTGCAATCTATGTGCTGTCGTGACACATATTCATGTGCAATTACTGTCGTGATCACATGCAATGGTATTTATGTATTTATTTGTCTATGGGAGTTTATTTATTTATTTATAGGAGATCTTCTACTGAAAGTGTTTTTCAGACTTCCTATAAGTGATCTGTTCTTCTGTATCTACCTGCGTTGCACCAATGAAATTTCCCCATGTGGGACAATAAAGGAATATCTCATCTTATCTTATCTTATTACTTTATATGGAAATTGTTCTAATATGTTTATCTGTTTTGTTTACAGAGCCACACACACACACACACACACACACACAGACTTATGTACGCTCATTATCTTCAATAAAAGGAAGTAACAATCCATCCTGCTTCAGTGCATTCTGACTGATGCCCACTCCGCGATCACAACTCTACTGAACTAGCCAGTAGTAGTGAAGCCCTCTTTTAAGATTGAGGTGTTTCAGAAGTCTCTCTTACAAATTGTGGTCCTTCGAGCCGGATAAGGGTGATTACGGAGTGAAGATGGATTATGATCTTCAGAGGAGCGGTGCCCGTCCACGGAGAACAGTACGACCTCCGGGATGGATGAGAGATTACGAGGGATACACGGGGCAACCTGCTCTACCAGAGCAGCACAGATCAGAGGGAGTCGCCGAGATGACGCCCCTCCCACCTCACCAGGGACCATTGCAGGAGTTAAGTATCTCATCCCAGAGGTATGTTGGAACATCTGTCCCACACGAGTTCATGAACATTGTGCAGCAGCTACAAGAGGACAACAGGCGTCTCCAGCTGACGGTTACGGATATGAGGAGGCAACTAGATCGTGGCCCCTATTCTACTGGCCTACACCCAGTGCAGGCGGCAAGCGTCAGTAGCATTTCACCCAATGACACCTGGCTCTCCTCACATCCTCCCACCCAGACTTCACTGCATCAGGGACAGCCCACTTTACATGCAGCACGAGGAGGTACTGAGGAACTAGAGGAGTGGCCCCTTCCCCCACCTCCAGTTCATCTCCCATGTGACAATCCTGACCCCCCACATGTGAAGTTTGCTCCACCCCCCCAGCCACCGGCCATTGCCCAAGAGCTCAGCCAGCGTCTGCATGATCTACATGTGCAACGTACCGCAGCTGCAGTTACCACTAATACGGACACCCAAAACCGTGTGCCACAGCTCGCCCCAATATCTCAGACTTTTAGTACTTGTGTGGTGGGCAACATACTCTCTCCTCAACAAGTGTCTACCCCTACTCTGCCACTAACCACAAGGGAAAAGACCTACCGAGGCCCAACACCATCAATCCCAGAGTTCACACGAGCTGACCCCAGACAATTTGCTCGTTTAAGACTGGCTTTGGACAATAATCTCCCAGCCGACGCTACGGAGAGATTTAAATATCAGGTTTTATGTGATCACCTCCACTTTGAAGAGGCTCTTCTGGTTGCTGACTCCTACAGTAACTCTGTTCGTCCATACACTGACACCATGGCCTCCCTAATCAAGCACTTTGGTCAGCCACACCACCTGTCACTTCAAAGAATAGCAGAGTTGATGGATGAGCCCAACATTCGCTCCAATGACATTACAAGTTTCAGAAAGTTCGCCCTAACAGTTCGAGCACTAGTCGGCATGTTGGAGCAGCTCGGTCAAGATGGTTGCATAGAGCTACAGTGCGGGTCTCATGTGGCGAGACTCTCCAGGAAACTTCCTCAAGAACTACGAGCTGCCTTCCGCCGCTACCTCTAGCCACAAAATAAGGGTGTGCCATCACTGCGAGACTTTGCTGAGTGGTTGGAGTATGAGCTGGTCATTCAAGAGGGTGGAGATAGAGTCGACAAAGCTGACGAGAATCCAAGAGACAGAAGCAGCACGAGAAGAGATAAAAGAGCTTCAAGAGGGACTACCACAGTATTGCTTGGCGCCACTCAAGACGCCGCACCCCGAGAGCCCCCAGCCCCTCCCACTCCAGAAGGTCAGAACAGGCCCAAAGCATACTGCCCTTACTGCACCAACACCCTGCATTTTCTAGATCAGCGTGCCAACTTCAAACTGCTAGCAAAGGAGCAGAAGACCAACTGGATTAAGTCAAACAACCGCTGTTGGCGCTGTGGGCGGAACCATCAAGCCGCTCAGTGTCAACTTAGATTGCAATGCAGGACATGCAAAGGTAAACATCTTGAGGCCCTGCACGAAGTGAACCTGCGTCCAACTGCACCCAGACCAGCAAACCAAATGGGAACTGAGCCCGAGTCCAAACCATCCACAGATGTTCTCTATCTAGATCGGCAAGCAGGATGCAACCAAGTCCTCCTAAAGATCATTAAAGTTATCCTGCAGAACGGTGGGCACACACTCGAGACATTTGCAATCCTCGATGATGGATCGGAGAGGACAATTCTGCTACAAGAATCCACTCAAAGGCTGCAACTACAGGGGATCCCAGAGAGTCTCTCACTGTGCACTGTGAGACAAGGTATGAGAACATTACATGGGGCATCAGTGACCTTCAAAGTTTCGCCAGCCAATCAGCCAAGTAAGACCTTCACCATTGAGAGTGCCTTCACTGCAGATGATCTAGGCCTTGCTAAGCACTCATATCCTGTAGCAGCACTTCAGCAAAAGTACAGACATTTGCGAAAACTACCAATACATCCCTTCGCAAATGCACAGCCACTGCTACTGATTGGCTCGGACTGTCCCCACTTGGTCACCCCCATCCAACCTGTGCGCCTTGGTCCCCCAGGAGGCCCCGCCGCAGTCAAGACCAGGCTGGGTTGGGCACTACAAGGACCCGTTACGTCTATCCGACAACACAGTCAACCCCAACAATGCCTCTTCCTCTCAACTGCACCCCCCCAAACAGAGCTCTTCAGTCAGGTGGAAAAGTTATGGCAACTTGACATTCTGCCTTACAGAAGTGAGAAGCTTGTCACCCGGTCCCTGAGAGAGCAACAAGCCATGAGTCTTCTAGATGCAAAGACCACCAGAGTGAATGTGGAAGGTATAAATCGATATGCCACTCCCCTCCTACGTGTCAACAACATGCCCATACTATCTGTGCAACACGAGACAGTCCTCCCCAGTTTGCGGGGCACTGAAAAACGCCTCAGCCGATCCCCAGAGAAAGCTGCAGCTTACCAAGCAGAGATTCAAGAGCTAACAGATAAGCACACCTGGCGGTACGTGACATCAGTCGAAAACGCCGCGGATGACCTGACCAGAGGAAAAAGACTACAAGAACTTGTCAGTCCATCTCGCTGGGCATGTGGGCCCTCATTTTTATTGCAACCGCCACAGCAATGGCCAGATCACGCAGTTCCCCCATGTGAAGACTATGTCGCAGAAGAACGCCGCAGGCCCACCACATGCCTTGCCACATCTCTGAACAATGACCCAGTGCCTGAGGCTGAACAATTTGACAGTTTCAGCGACCTTTTAAAGAAGACGGCAAAGGGCCTTCATGGGGCGGCCAGCGTGCCTGGTAGCAGCCTTTCAGCAGACGACTTCAAAGCAGCCGAACTTTGCATCCTGAGATCTGCTCAAAGGGACAGTTTCCCCGACCAAGTCCAGAGCCTTTCAGCAGGGAAACCAGTGCTTGCAACGAGTCGCCTCTACACCCTGGCTCCTGAGTTCGACCAGTTACTGCAGCTCATACGAGTAGGTGGCCGACTCAGACGCTGCCAGGACATTGAAGCTGACGCCATGCATCCTGTAGTCCTGGAACCGAAGCACCCTGCGACTAGGTTACTCATCAAGCAGGCAGACACTGAACTGAAACATCCCGGGGCAAAGAGAGTGTTTGCCGAACTGAGAAGGAGATTCTGGATCTTGCGTGGCCGTGAAGCCATCAGGCGGCAACAACGTTCCTGTCCAGAGTGTCAGAGGTGGAGAGCCACGCCAGTCAACCCAAAAATGGCTGATCTTCCTCTCTCCCGCCTTAGGGTAAACCAGCCAGTCTTCTACTCCACTGGCATTGACTGCTTTGGCCCAATGCAAGTTAAAGTTGGACGAAGAAATGAGAAGCGCTGGGGCTTGCTCCTTAAATGCTTGACAACTCGAGCTGTCCATATTGAGGTACTGTCCAGCATTAACACTGACTCTTTCCTAATGGCACTAAGAAGATTTATCTCTCGTCGTGGTAAAGCTGCAGAGATACTGTGCGATCAAGGCACCAACTTCCGAGGTGGCGACCGGGAGCTACGGGAAAACTTCAACGCCCTGCATCCACCCTTACAGGCCCAACTAGCAGAGTACCAGATCAAGTTCCGCTTCAATCCTCCAAGTGCTCCACACTTTGGTGGGTCCTGGGAGCGGGAGATCAGATCCATCAAAGCGGCCCTAACATCTACTCTGGGCTCCCAAGTCGTAAGCTTAGAAGTACTCCAATCCGTGTTGATTGAGATAGAGGGAATACTCAACTCGAAACCACTGGGGTACGTGTCTTCTGACCTGGCCGACTCAGATCCCATCACCCCAAACCTGCTGCTGATGGGGCGGCTCGACCCTTCCCTTCCCCAAGTGACGTATCACGATTCGGAGCCGATCGGACGTCGACATTGGAGGACCTGTCAAGTTTTAGCGGACCGTTTTTGGACACAGTTTCTGCGCCGCTACCTGCCAGCCCTACAAACTAGATCCAAGTGGCAGAAGGACACATCGCCCATTCAAGTTGGCACGGTAGTGATGATCGTAGACCCTCAATTACCCAGGGCGTCTTGGCCTGTTGGAAAGATCAGCAAAGTTTTCCCAGGCGCTGATGGTTCAGTTCGCTCTGCCGAAGTCAAAGTGAGGGACCGGACATATGTGAGACCCGTGAGTCGGCTCATTCGACTCCCTGCGGTGCCGGACCAAGATGGACAGTAAAGGCACATACTTCAAACTTGCTGGCACAAGTTTGGGGGCGGCTGTGTTATGAAGGCATGGTTGTAATGGTGAATTTACCATGTCAGGCTGCAATACCAAACCCGGCCACTAGGGGCGCGGCCGCCTAATGAGCAGACGAAATTTCTTTGTGTTTTTATTCTTGATCTGTGCCTCGGAGATGTTGTTAGCTCTTCCCTTTAGCCCCGTTTTTGTGTGTTATTAGTTAGTGTGCGTCCATGAGACAGGTGCGTGTTTTGCTGTGCTTTATTGTGGGGTTAGAGATGAAAGTCGGAATGCTTGGTGTTGTTACAGAGGTTTAACCTGCATATTACCTGGACTAGCTAAGAGCTAAGCGCTAACGCTAATGCTAAGATAACCTGTCATTCCGTGTTCTTTAGCTAGATCTTGCTGGTATCATTTGAGCCTCTGTATTTATAAGTCAGCCTTATACGCATGTCCTTTAGAGTATGTTTCCTTTGGTGCCATTAGGATAGTCTGATTATTATTTGTGAATAGATTAATAGTAGAGGCTTTGAGGCCTACCCTTTTTCATGAGGCTGCATAGTGCTTGATTATGTCCTGTTGGAAACTATATATGTATGTATATATATGATTGTTTATATATTGTCATTTAAGTAATCACCGTTTATTAGTATTATTATTAGTATCAGAGCACTGCTTGTGTTATTGCTACTGGATTACTTTATATGGAAATTGTTCTAATATTATGTTTATCTGTTTTGTTTACAGAGACACACACACACACACACACACACACACATACACATACACACACACACACACACACACACACACACAGACTTATGTACGCTCATTATCTTCAATAAAAGGAAGTAACAATCCATCCTGCTTCAGTGCATTCTGACCGATGCCCACTCCGCGATCACAACTCTACTGAACTAGCCAGTAGTAGTGAAGCCCTCTTTTAAGATTGAGGTGTTTCAGAAGTCTCTCTTACAGTATGTGAAAATACAGTTCTTTGAAGTTACTTCCGCCCGGTGCCTGGGGTCATTTGCAGTGAGTGGCAGGTGAAGGAGGGCAGAGTAATGGGCAGATGGCCTCAAAGCATATGGAGATGTGATTATGTGTTATCCTTATCGTGGAGGCCTTGAACAGCCCTGATAGCCTCTCTAACGCTGCACATCTGCTGATCACCTCCCTGCACACACTCCCACAGCCCTAAACTCATCCTCCATGCTCTGTCTCTGCAGGAAGCACGTGCAGAACGGGGTTGCCAAGGAGAAGCATCTATAACAAGCTTTTTGTCTCCCCCACCTGGCATTAAGCGGCAAATACAAGAGGAAATGCTCTTCAAGGACCACTAGTCAAAAAAAAGGAAGGAATTTAGTTTGTTTTATTTTTTTAACTCTTTATTGGATTTCATTATGAACGTGTAATTTTGTTTTCAGCATTTTAGAGCACTGTGAATGTTTTTTTTTTTCTTCAGGTAAATTTTTTTTGTCTTATTGTTGCTAACTTAACATTTGACAGACCGACGTTGGCCAGTAGTGGGGATGTAACTGTCCTGTTCTCCACTGTCTAGTCTAGAGCACTGGGTAACAACAAAACAGTATTTGGCTCAAGATGACTTTTTATATCAAGTCATTCTTTAGCCTCTCATTCCATCTTCTTTTGACAGCATCCCAAACTTAAATGAAATCAGAGGAATATGACAAACACTGCTGTCTTGTACTGGTACTGAGCGACCTGGCGCCGACTGCTGCTCTCACCACATTGTATTGATTTTCATATCACTGCACACAGTTAGTGGTAATGGTGGTGCCTCAGTACTGTGTCCTTGATGGATATGAACTTAAAAACACCACAGTGGTGTGTGTAGACATGTTTATGTAAAAAGGCTGCTGAGTAAATAAATAACTGTAGTAAATTGTTTGATTATAGCATTCATGAACAACTGTGGGACTTCTGTAGTATAGGAGCCTTTTGTTTGTAGTCTTTCGTCAGTGTTCATCATTTAAGCATCTGATGAACTGATATGAAGGCATGCAAGCTTATTGCTGATTTAATGACAGCAAATAGCCTGATTTGATTGATGGTAATCCTCTTCATATTAATACAGTGTTGACAATTTTTTATAAACATTTTTAATTTAATCAGTGATGGCTATTTAGTTTAACAACAGAACAATAGCCTCAAATTATGTAAGATATAACCTTATGATAAAAACCTATGTATGCAAATGGTATGGTATTCAGGATGCATGATGGAATGATTTTGAAAATGCTATGAAGATAACAAACAAATGATGAAGCCATTCGCTATGTAAGTTACCTTTCAATGTCCAAACATAATCTTTGAAAGCTGTTGTAACCACCGAACACACAGACTGTAACAGACCAGTTCAAGCTAAACCTTAATGTTTATGTGCAGCTCATACTGTCATCAATTGTGTGGGTTTGAATCTCTTATAGATTCAATCACAGTGACTGGGTTTCATTGGCTTATTCTGTGTGCGTCTTTGTGGGAACACGTCGAACCTGTTGAAATAAGGGATCTATTTACTCTTCATGATCAAATTTGAGCTCTTGCTTGAATAAACAGCATGCTTGTGCTGCTGGAGCAGGCCACAGATGCCGCCGGTGGAGGAGTGACAGTTGGAGTAAGTCTGTCTTCCACAGCCTCCTCCAACTCCTCCCATTTTGACTTTGTGTAGATCACGTAGTTAATTTTGTTTTGCTGCTGTTTTTTGGCTTAAAGAGCACAGTTTTAAGCTGTATCTTGTTTTTTGTTTTTATGAAGTAATCTTTTCAGACGAGATGTCCAGGGACCATCACTCACATCTGGATCTGGTTTCCAATGTAAATGCTGGCTCGTATCACTGTAGTCTAACTACATAACATCAGTACTGTACGTGTAAGTGTAAAATACAATGCTTTTCCAGAATAAAGTTCACAAAGGACTTGCACCGTTGTAGCAAGCCCTGCTCTACTGTGAGACTAGAGTTAATTTAAATAAATATGTTATGTTTAGATCGAGACTAGATGAGTTAGAGCTGGATCCATTTGTTGTATGACACCATGTGTGAAGGCAGCAGCTTTGGACTGTCGAGCTGACAGTTACTCAAACTAAAATCACTCATATTCAAAAGAAATGATCTAATCTACCATGCATGTTGAAGCATTAGTTGACAATTCAGCTTGTTTGGCCAGACAGCTGTGACAAACCTATGTTTACCGTAATATGAACCTGCCCCTTTGTAGACTAATCACTGATCAGATGATAAAATTTAGTGCCTCTCATTGACGCTAGTGTTGAATGGCTGAATTGGGTCTCATACTTTGACCTTTACAGAAAGTATTTACATTGATGCTTTGACTGTGCCAAAATATCAACTCAAGAGGCAAGAGCTTGTAAGTGCTGGGTTTGAATGGAGGGACACTAAGCCCTGTATTTCTTTATTATTTTATTTGCACTGTAATTTATTATTAGTATTTTTATTGTTGATCCTTGCATCAATATACAAATGGGAAGGGAATTTGAGTTTTAATGACCTAGTGGGAAAAAAATACACATTCATTGAACTTATTTGAAATTAAAATCATGTCCATTAACACAACTTGCCCTATTTGGTTAAAATTGTATAACATTACATTTGTAAGTATGACAATGATTGATTTTTTTAACATTCAATGATAATGTTTTATTTACCCACACAATAAAAACATGCCAGTTAACAAGTTTTGTGTCCATTTATTTCAAATCAGATATCCTTTCCTCAAAGTTGTGAGCATTTTACAGTTAAGACCAAATGAGACCTCAGTGCAGAGCAAATGGAAGCTATCAATAAATAAGTACCACATAGTGTTGACACATCCAGGATGGGAAAACGAAACATGCATGAAAAATCCAAGAGCAGCATTCATCCCCAACAGGCAAAATACAGGCCAAGTCCACAGAGCAAATCTATAGTTTGGTTATACTTGAGATCAATTTGTGTTTTTGTCAATATTTTAAGACTTTAATTCCTATTAAAAAAAAAAAATAGTTTTTCGACTTGACCAGTATCTTGCTATGGCATTTAAAATGTATAAAAGGTTGTAGCCCAGTTTTCATTCAGCCACAAAAAGTCATAATCAGCACAAAAATGTGCTTACAGACAAAAGGAAGTGACTGGAAACAATTGTGTAAATAATGATAGTTGAAGTGCTAGGAGCTGTAGCTTAACAGTGGGTAAACATTTTTCTACACGTGACTTTTAAAAAGCAGATTTCAAGAAATAAAGAAGCAAACAAGATTGTGAGAATTTAACACAAAATCAAAAGAGGTTATTCCTACACATTTACTGGGAAATGCGTTGCGTAGGTTGATTGATAAGGTTAATTGGTGTTAGGCATGAATGGGAGAGGTAAAGAAATCACAACGGTTCACATTTTATTCTGACCACTCCTCCTGTGTAATTCAAAATAGTGTGGCCAGTTCACCCACTCTAGCTGCCAACAAGACAAGATTCACAAGTCACTGGTAAAGTACAAAGAGGCATGTGGAAGTTTTGATCCATGTAGTATTTTCTGCAAAAAATATTTGATCTTGTGAAAAAGCATGCTCCAAGACAAAATGTGACTTTGGTCCTTCCTGAAACCCTTAGTCCTTGAGACGGTAGGAGTCGACAGCAAGACAAGACGTGACATTATGGTCACAGCTCAGGTTGGAGGAAAAGTGTACTGCACTGGTAGAATACACCTTTAAACAGGAGTCGGACACAAACTTCAGGGACTTGTGAAGGCAATATAAAGGTTCAGTGGGTCTTTGTTTTGGGCTGGGTGATCCTACGGACCACACTGTACAAAACTCCAAAGTTCTGCAGAGACAACAAAGACAATGGGCTTGTTCAGCAATTGTGGAAACCAATATTTTTTAGTATTTAAAGCAATTACCAAAGTCACATACCTGAATAGCAAGATACATAACACCCAAATATGCAGCAATACAAACTGCAAGCAGCAGGTCAAAAATAGCCGGCTTGACTCTGGGGGAAAAGAAAACTGAGTTTTGACTTGTTTGAGGAAAAATTACATTTATACGTAAATAAAATTATTGTATACGTGAAATTAGATCTTAAGAGTTAAAAGTAACAGTTGATCTAATTCTTGAAAACACCAAACGTATTCCAAAAAATGACAAATGCTGCTGCAATTAGTGAAAGATGAGTGCCATGGCTTCATTGACAGGTTTGGTCAGATTACTGGTCAGGTGTACACACAAAACAGAACTACAGAGGTAAATCCATAGTGATGGAAGCAGAAAAAGTGCATGTGAGAAAAGTGGAAAAATGAACTTTACCTGTAAGCGTTCATTGTCTGCTTGAGCTGGTCATAAAACACAAATTCCGGATCTCTGAAAGTAGAAAGTATTTTTTTGGGTCAGAGATAAAGAAAATGAAACTTTGTAGAGTTGGGTAGTACACGTTCTTCACCTCTTATCTGCCTTGACATAATGTTTCTTCACATCCTTGAGGTAACGTGTGAGATGATACTCCAGTGTGGAAACAACACTGCTGTCTTTATCCACCAACTGTGCGGCGCGTGGCTGAGCTGTGAGCCAGTCGACCACTGCTGAGAGCTGCTCCTCCTGCACCTGCTGATGTGACGACACACCATAAACACAAGTTTTCCATTATTATGAATTCACACGAGCTACTTACCATTTGTTCAGTGAAAATCTGCAGGTCCCCTGGGGCACCCTGCACAGTGAGTGAAAGAATTATAAACTGATATGAGGCATCATTCTTCCAATGTTTGTAATCTTGTATAGTACCTTTTCTGTGAGGTTGTAAATAACCCTGGCAAGAGCCTCTGCAACAATTTTTGTGTTCCTGCCAAGTTTCTGCATGTCTACATGAGGCCTGCAAGACATGTGTAGAAAGTGATAGGGATATAAATGTTCAGAAATCAAATCAAGGAAGAAGAAAAAAAGAAAACTACCAATACATCTCAAACAAAGGATGTGCTGCGTTACTTAGAATCTGGTTTACAAGAGGAACTATTCACACAATGCGTGAGGCTGATGATCCCTACAAGGACTACAACTCTAACCTACAAGTCGGTCAGATGAGGTGAAAAAACAAAACAAAACAAAAAAACATGGACACAACACAGGATTTTAAAAAGTTAAGGCGTTATGGACGAGTTTTCGGCGATTTGAGAACTAAAGCGGAAGTGCGCATGAGCACTCTCACCGTGCGGACGGATAAAACACACACGTACGTTTGTTTATTAGCGCAACGGATCGCATCGCATCTCTCGTCTCCCGTAGATTTCCGTCTCTTATGAGTCAACTCGGACAGTCTTTCTCCGTCCTAATTTTGTCCCGTACACTGAGGGAACTATATTATGATAGATCCATGCGCTTAGATACGCGGAAACGTGCTGCTCTCATGGGGACGAGCTAGACGCGGCTGCAGGTGAGCGGTAGGTGAGTTCTATAATTGATACGTGGCAGGACTAATTGGCAGTCCACGCCATGAGGAAATAAGACTCAGATTTGGGCTAAAAAAATCGTCCATTACGCCTTTAACCGTTTTGAGATACATAGACTTGCAGTAATGAACGCACCCAGCAGGGGGCTCTCCCACTCCGTAATGTGAGGAGGGGGACACTGACCGCACATCCATGATGCTGGAGCGCTGTGCCAGGCGGTGAGAGGGCAAGTGGGACAGGGTGAAGGCGGGAAGTCGTCGAATACCAAAACGCTCGTGCTCCCAAGCCAACATGTCGTCTGCGAGGTTGATCTTCTTATGGACCATGGAGAACTTTACCTCAGGGAACTGACTGTCAACCACCTAAAAGCACACAAGCATATGTAAACGGCATGTTTCTGCAGGTTATTTACTGGAAACGTTTTTATAGTAAACTGGATTTTAGGTCCTGCTGTGCTCACCATCTCCAGCTCTTTTAGCAGCTGGTACTGAGGAGTGCCCTCTTTGGGAGGCTTGGAAACATGGAGATGTATAGAGTCTCCGTTGCCCAGAGTGTCAAGACACAACACAAAGGCCACATTGTCTTGCAGCAGACTGGAGTCTATTGAATCACAACCACAAAAGCCAATGACAAAAAAATAAAAGAAAGCATTAAGAAAACAATGCCACGCTTGAGAAAATGAAAAGCTCATCTATATATAGATAACAATCTTCATGTATTCATTTTACACATTTAAATTGAGTGGTAATCAACAGATTATTCAGTAAACTGCACCTGTGTGGTCAAGGTTGTCCTCCAGCCAACGTTTGGTGCCTTGGTAGTTAAATTTTCCACCACCGGATAAAAAGAACAGCAAATTATATCTGTATAAAACACAAAGTTATGGATGTAAATAAAGATTGGACCAGAAAAATACAGTTTTATTATAGAAGGCTTTTCCCCCTGGTACTGCATATACATGACACTTATTTGATTATAAACCTTTCAAATTAGGCAGGAGGCGCCCAGTGAGAACAAGATGATCTGGCAAAGTTGTCTGCAGCGCAAGTCACAGAACACACTTTTCTTTCTTTTTTTAAATACAGCAAACGCCCCTCAAAAGGAACCAGCTCACGAAGTTTCAAATCAGTTTCACTTGCTTTCCTAAATCCTCACTCGAGGGCTGGGCATTTAATCAAGACAGAGTCAGTGATGTAAAAATCATCAGATATATGGTCTTTTTTTTTTTTTTTTTTTTTTTTTTTTTTAAATCGAGAAGGCCACACTCAATATCGTCACTAAAAATATGGGGTTTAGAATATACATCATTAACGATGGAATAGATTAAAAGTCTGTATGGTTAATGTTCATGAAATCATTAGTGTCATTTTTATTTCTCCATCTCTTTTGCTTCCTTGTTTGTTGGCCTCTTTGAGAAGGTAAAGAACAGCTTGAACAGTAATGGTAAAGACAGTGCCCAGCTGAGAGATCTGACATCACTCTGGGAATGTGGGATTACCAAGAAAGCCAATGAAATTATTGACCTAGACGAGGGGCACATTTCATCTTCAGGTTTTACCCTAATGACCGGCACTGTGAGATGCCCCTGGGTGGAACTGATCACTATTCTATGTCCTTTATTCCTTTCACAATTAGATTATTCAACTCCTGCTGGTGTGCAATTAAGGATTACTCTTTTGATTCTTTTATCAAAACTGTCATGGCATATACTTGTTTTCCAGGTGGCAGCAACCACAACAAATATATAAATAATACCAATAACAAAACAATACAAACTAAAAGTACATGATGCCTCACCCAGCATGTGTCCTCTTGTACGTGTAAAGTTTAGAAAAGAGACGGGCCAACTCCAGCAGTAAAGACACCCCACTACCATTTGAATCAGCGCCATACGACAGCCACTGGAGAGTTTTTTTTTTTTTAAAGAAGAAAGAAAACATGTCACTGAATCAAAGAAAAGCAGATCAAAATGGAAAAACTTGATGCTTGACACATACAGGAGCGACACCAAATGAATCGTAATGAGCAACGATGACAATTGTAGGCAGATCTTCTCCGCCAACTCCCGCCAGACGACCCTGTAAAACAAGACATGGTTCACATCGTAGTCATACGTTGCTACAAAACCTGTATTCTTTACCTCTAGGCTGGTGATGGCCCAGTCACTGACCGCTTTACTCTGAGCTCCACTTGTGACCATCTGGAAACCATTTGCTGTGGCGGTATGAAGCAGCACTATGAAAAAACACAACCAGAAATAAATAAATAAATAAATAAATAAATATATATATATATATATATATATATATATATAATAATATAATATAATATATATGTATATATATTTTTTTAATTATTATTATTATTTTTTTTTAAAGATTACACCCGAGTAGTTATTAAACCTGTAACCTTGTCTGAAATGGCATCTACCTTCAGCTGCTGATAAAGACCCCTGAGATGTGGAGGAGGTCAGAGTCTGTGTGTAGATAGACAACAGCTCGTCATCCTCCATGGCAAAGTACACTGGGATTATGGTTTCTGTGGCCAGCATCTCTGGCTCCAGCTCCATAAATTGCTGCGGAAAAAGAAGAAACTCGTTATGCAAAATGGAAACAAAGTGAATAATATAATTTTGTTTACTGCCAAGAACCCAGAACAAATGCACATATCAGATGTTCCAGTACCATATGAAGTTAGAGATGACTGATATTACCTGCACGATGTCCTGGGGCAGAGCAGACATGTTTTTGGGCAGAATAATGACCACGGCCCCCGCAGACTGCCGCAAAGCATCCTGGTACTTTTCATAAGAAAAGTCTGCCAGTCTCATGATGACACAGCGACGACTTAGTACGTCTGCCTCGACAGTGCGAGCTTCAGTGTTCAGGAGCGCATTTCTGGTACCTGGAATGACATTTGGAAAGGTTAAAAAAAAAAATCATAATAAATTCAAAAAAAAATCACACATGTTACAGGAGGAGCACTGCCATGTTACAGGAGCTACAGGAGGAGCACTGCCATGTTACAGGAGCTACAGGAGGAGCACTGTCATGTTACAGGAGCTACAGGAGGAGCACTGTCATGTTACAGGAGCTACAGGAGGAGCACTGCCATGTTACAGGAGCGCACTGCCATGTTACAGGAGCTACAGGAGGAGCACTGCCATGTTACAGGAGCTACAGGAGGAGCACTGCCATGTTACAGGAGCTACAGGATGAGCACTGCCATGTTACAGGAGCTACAGGAGCACTGCCATGTTACAGGAGCTACAGGAGGAGCACTGCCATGTTACAGGAGCTACAGGAGGAGCACTGCCATGTTACAGGAGCTACAGGAGGAGCACTGGCATGTTACAGGAGCTACAGGAGGAGCACTGGCATGTTACAGGAGCTACAGGAGGAGCACTGCCATGTTACAGGAGCTACAGGAGGAGCACTGGCATGTTACAGGGGCTACAGGAGGAGCACTGCCATGTTACAGGAGCTACAGGAGGAGCACTGCCATGTTACAGGAGCTACAGGAGGAGTGAGCGACAGGAGGAGCACTGCCATGTTACAGGAGCTACAGGAGGAGCACTGCCATGTTACAGGAGCTACAGGAGGAGCACTGCCATGTTACAGGAGCTACAGGAGGAGCACTGCCATGTTACAGGAGCTACAGGAGGAGCACTGCCATGTTACAGGGGCTACAGGAGGAGCACTGCCATGTTACAGGAGCTACAGGAGGAGCACTGGCATGTTACAGGGGCTACAGGAGGAGCACTGCCATGTTACAGGAGCTACAGGAGGAGCACTGGCATGTTACAGGAGCTACAGGAGGAGTGAGCGACAGGAGGAGCACTGCCATGTTACAGGAGCTACAGGAGGAGCACTGCCATGTTACAGGAGCTACAGGAGGAGCACTGGCATGTTACAGGAGGAGCACTGGCAGAGCTGGACAGGATGACCTCCAGGTGGCCACTGGTCAAAGTCTGACCTGTGGCTCCAATTTGTCCTGTCACCAACAATAATCAAACATCTTTATGAGGGTGGCCTCAAGCCTCATACATCTTGCTAATAACTCTTTTGAAATATGATCCGTCTCAAAACGTACTTATGTTGGAGGTACATTGCCACACTATCATCCACACTATATTCAACTACAACTACACTATATCTTCTGATTAGTGAAATGTCTCAAAATGTCGCCAATAACAGGAAGCTGAAGCCCATTGATCCACACGCTTTGTGAGTGCTAGCGGTGTTAGCTTCAGGCTACTGAATTAATTTGGCTCAGAATCTTCATCTATTCGTCCCAAATGTATTCACGTTAAAAGCGCCCTGTGCACGCTCACGGACAGTGGCATTAAAAGCAGATCTCACCGTAGGCTTGTCCTTGCAGGTCGTACTGCTGCATGCGGTAAACCGTGAACTCGTGCGCCGCCTCGGCCGGGAGCGGCGACACCAGGATCAACACCGCGGGAATAAACACGATAAAGGTGAGTGGGAAAGAGGATTTGAACATGTTGTCAAACACTTCACTCGCTTCTTCAAACATCTTGACAAATGAAAGTAGGACAGGGCTAAAAGTTAAAACACAAGTGTTTCCTGTCGCTCTCGCTTCAAGAGCTCAGCCACTGGACGTCAACGGACAACAGCGGGCAGATAGTTGGACTACTATTTTGAACGTGTTTAGTATTTCTCCAATTTTATACAGACTCAAGCCCAGGTAACTCACACAGTGAGTGTTTGTATTTTCATCTGTTTCATTTTTTTTATTTTGGACGATTTCAATTATTTTAAACCGTTTAAAACGAAGGGGTCTTTTAGGCATTATCGCGGGCAACTAATTTCACTGATTGTACCGTAGATGATCGCCACCAGGTGGCGCAATGTAGCAAATTTAAACCATGGACCTGAAGGAGGGTAAAGCATGTTGAGCTTATACTTCCATATGATAAAGACAAAGTACTGTGTATTTTTACATGCTCAAGTGTACAATATGTCATGTGCTTCTAGGCTAGGTCTGCTGTTTGCCACTTTCATCTTTGCTTAAAATGTAACTTATTCTAAATATATTTATATAATTTTCTTTTTTCATTATTTGGTTATAACTAGAGTAAAGGCTAATGTATTATGTGTTATCTTTATGAAACGCTTGGCTGCATCAGGGGAGAGGAGTATATTTTCTCTTACTGGTGGCCCTCACACTCCTCTTGTCTTTCTCCAGGGGCTGTTCTGCTAAATGGGAGATTAATGCTGATATGATGATGTCCTGCCATCCCACTTAATGGACCTTGGCGTCGTTATTTCCTGCTCTATAATCTATGCCCAGGATAGTGAGAGGGTAAGAATCAAACAAAAGAACTAAACAGCAGGTTATGTTACTGACACACAACAATGACTTTATTATAGATATCTATTGTGCTTTAGTCTTACATTACTTGAGGGTGGCCTATGTTTTAATTGTAATTAGCCAAATAAAATCCATCCTCTCAGTTTTGTTTCTGAAATAATTTTAAGATCATATTGCATTGCCCACTGCTCCAGAGGAGATGCCCGGCGGCATCGAAGGATGCGTCAAATGCAGAGGATACATTTTCCTTAACATTAACATCCAGCGATACTCTGTCATCTACAATGCCTGAGCTGTTCTCTGTCCTCGTTTCTTTCAGTGCTCCTGGGAATGTCCTGAATGAGAGCATTTGCTCTGGACCTCTGGTCACAGAAACACTTTCGCTGTGGCCACACAAAGAGAGCACAGTGTGTGTGGGTGAGTGTGGTGGATTAAGAGATTAGCCACCTAACGGTAAACAATTTCTGAAGACTATGCTTCTGTAAGTTGCCCCCTCTGATTTACCGGCCATTCCCATTGTCATGTTCTCATCACACAGCTGCAGGTCACACAACACTGTCCACACTGAAGAGGCCTGACTAACAGAGCTGTCCTATCGAGCAGATTTTTAACTCAGCTGTTGACAATATGTCTTTGTAGCTTTATTCATCTGATATTACAAATATAATTTTATCCTTTCTTTTCAACACAATTTTATTTTTCACTTCTGACATTGACTTGCAATGATTTGTGGTCACAAGACCAAAGAAGGCAATATTGCCCAGGCTTATTAATGTACCTTGCAATTGATTTACCAGTCTTTTTGATTAAGGCCAGTGGAAATAAGCCAATGAAAAAGGGAGAACATAGCGTATGACAGCTGAGCTGTAGTGTCTGAAGCAGTGTGCCTATTTGGTTGCACAGAGCAACAGTCAGATAATGGATGACAAGGCCTGTTGGAGCCAGCCGTTCCATTAGGTTTTGTTAATGCGGTCATCCGCCTTCATATCCACTTTCAGAGACGCTCACTCACTCTGCCCACTGAGTATGGCCCATCTCCTATCGCTCCTGTGCTCAAGTGTTTCTCTCGCTCCTCTTGTTCTCTCATTTTATCTTTTCTACACTGTTCTTTATAATCTTATACACTTAAGATTATTTTGGAGGATGCTGTTTTTGATCTGCATGTGAGTTTCTGACCCCTGTGTCATCACATAATCATTGCAAAAGAGAGTGGTGCAAATTGACTGGAAAGAGATGTGTGTTCTTTTTTGTGTTCAAATCTTTTCATACCTCTGTGACATGTGAAGTCATCTCCTGTATTCTGTGAACTCCGGGGTTGTGAAAGCAGTGCAAAAGCCTCTTTGTATGAACTGTACGTTTTGTGGGTGGGACTTTCAGAATTTCATGAATGAAGACAAAGGGTGTGTATGCATGGAGCAATCATTTTCTACATGCTGGGAATCTTACATTTTTGAGGACCTTGTAAAATGTTTCCTTCCTTTTTTAATGGACAATGTGCATATTTTACCAAATTACACCAAATTAGATATAAAAACATTGCCCAAACAAATTTAATTCATGTATTTGGATTTAGTAAGGCACAATCCTACAAGATTTAAACTTCTGTCCTGTGACCTGAAATCCTGTGAGCTCTGGTTTGTATTTGTCATTGCCCCAGTCGACCTTCAGCTCATCTTCTCAGTATCTTGTCTTTTCATCTTTATGTGTACGACCCTGGTTTCTTCCTGCACATCAAGCCCTCTCACCGATCTCCCTGACGCTCCTGTCATATTTTTTACCGTTTGCATCACAATGAATGTACGAGCTGCCTCTGACCTTCTCCCTTCCTCCATCTGTGCGGGGAAGCTGGGCTCACCACCAGCCTAATAAACACACAAACAAATTGCGGCAGGTCCCGAGTATGCTGCGTGGGCCATGTAATGAAGTTGGTTTCATGGAAATACAAGGCAATTAAACTCCCACGTTGCCTCCCCCCAGAGTGGACCAGACTGACTGACTGGGACGCGGCTGGTGAGGGGGGGTTTTGCCAGGAAGAGAGCGAAAATGAGGAGTTAAGATGGAGGGCTTGATGTGGAGAATAGAGGCATTTAGGCAGCCCAGAGGAGTAGGAAGTGCGCTGGCTGTGATTGAGCTTAAACACCAATTAGTCATGAGGTTGGCCCTTCTCGGGGTCACTTTAGGGCCCAGCGGCACACTGTCCCGACATCACTCACAGCCTCCATGTTTGTTTTCCTTGTTTGCCAGGATGATTAGGCTGATTTCAGTTTGATTGCCCACGAGATTCAAGCTGTTCACATGGGGAAAGCCTTTAAGTCACCAGTATACAAAACATGGTTAAATTGTCAGGTCAGATTTCCTCCTATTCTATTTGTGAATGTAATTTTGATACAAGTTTTGTCGAAAAAATGTATACCCAGATACTAATCGATACTGAAACTACCATCAAAACTATAAATATTGATATTGGAAACCTGGAAACCTTTCGTGAATAGTTTGTCTTCTTGGTCTACAATCAGAACGTGTATAAGACCACATGGTAATATTACAAAAAGTCCAATAATTTAGTGCTGAACATTACATTCTGCTAAAAAAACGAATCTTAGTATTGAAATCAAGTTTGACATAAGATAAGATAAGCCTTTATTTGTCCCACAATGGGGAAATTCAAGTGTTGCAACACATAGTAGGTACAGAAGTAAAAAAAAAAACTGTTAACTTATAAAAAACACTCTTATAGAAAAGCTCTTATAAAACTCTTGTAAAAAACCTCTTATACTATATAATAATAACAACAACAATAGTGACACTCTTATTTACAGCTGTTATATGGACAGAGAACATTGCACCAAACAGTATTGCACATGACATGTTTAGTATTGTGACAGCACTATTTCGATTTCGACCACAATGTCCTTTTTGAATGAATTAATAATGGAAAAAATGAATGTTCTGGCTCAATGTACCAATAACTTCAATGTATTTAAGTTAATAGGGCTTGTAAGAGTCACATCGTCATTAGGGTTTCACGTTCGGATATACACTCATTTTATGGTGAGTGAGAAATCGTGAGCCTGTGTGATTATTGAACCCACTAATTCCATGTTCATTTTTTCCATCGGTTTAGTTTTCAAAGCTTGCATTCAAGACTAATGACTGAACATGATCTGTGGGATAGCTCCAATCAAGAGGAGCTGAGGTTGAAGCTTTGTACACATCTGGTTTGCAATTGTCCGTATCTGCATGGATGATACACTATTGTCTGTGTATATGATGTGGCTATATTGTTTGTTGTCACTAGATGCCTTTTGCCAGATGCGTGAGAATGCAGTCAAAGCCAGCTTGATTGGAATTCTGTTCGAAATCTCAGCCAAGTTGGAGACAAAAATGTTTCCCTCTGCTCCTGTTTGCATTCACGTGGAAGAAATGTGAAAAACCATACAGTCCGTGCACATGGCCACATCTTTCCGAACCCACCGCTTATTGATCCAGGCGCTTAAATGGCATCAGCACCAAACGTTAACCTGATTGAAACACAAAACATCTGCGTTCCTGTCTTTCATAGAACTAGGATGATCACTTGGCTGGCTGTGGGGGGCAAAGCGGAGACCCGTTTGGTTAAGGGCTCAGACCAGCTCTGAAGCTCTCACATCATTGAGCACAGATAACATGTGGGCCCAGTGCCAGACCCATCTACGGCAAACAGGAAATTAAGAAAGAGTGATGAAACGAATGAGGAAAGTGTCGAGCGATACAGTTCAAGCAGCGTGTGAACTTTTGAGCAAAGATGAGATTACCTTGGGTTTGGCAAAATCTTATGTCTATAGGCCAACTAAGAATGACTTGGAATAATAGACAGAATATATAGAAGCAGATCAGTCCTGTGTGAATGTGATGTTTGAGTGAGTGATTGCTGGTGGTCACGGGGGCCGATGACGCAGAACCCAGGTCATACAGGCTAAACCTGCTTGCCAATGCCTGATTTTGCCAGCTTTTGGAAGGTAGGTCCTGGTTAGTACTTGGATGGGAGAGCGCTGGAACACCAGGTGCCACAATGAAGCAGCTAGAGGAAATGTTGTTGTGGCAAGACACTTCACCTAGACTGCCAAGTAGAGCTTTGAGTGTCCTGAAGGTTGAAAAGCGCTATAAAAGTAAACTGTAGTAGTAATAATAATGCTAATATTATAGTTGTGGAGGAAATTCATATACACTGTAGTACAATATAAATAAAACACTACCTCATTATTGTAGTTTTACAACTATTTGTCTCTTCTGACATTTCCATGATGGTGTACTTGTGTTTTTTGAGAAACAGCTTGCAGGAAAGTACACTGTGGTGCATGTGGTCCCAGATGTGGACGTGGAAAAGCCCTGACAGGAGTCGATTCATCATTGCTCTCCAATCATCCATCATCATCAGCTGAGTGAGGGTCAGTGCCGGGCTGGGTCTGAACCCTTTGGGGGGACCACTCGGTACCAACGGCCTCAGAGAGGTCTTCCTCCCTGAGAACAGAGCGGTGATTGCTTCAGCTTATACTCTCCATGTGTTACAATGATGAATTGTGAAAGAAGAAGGAAAAAAAATAGGCACATTTTGACTGTGGCAACCGAAAGGTCTGGTCCAGTCTGGCTGTGTTTGGATTATGTGACCTTGTGAATACTCAAGTCCCAAACTTCCACTTATTCTCTTATTTTGTGAAAATGGGGACATGGTAAAATACAAGTCATCCAGGCTTCACACTGCAGAGTGAATACATCTCTACATGTAGAGGGGTGTATGTGTCTGAGGAGAAAGACCCCAGACACTTGACCACACGTCCTTTCTTTTGACGCAGTCTTAGGTTTAAGGTCCAGATGTTCTCCAGGACCCCTCTGTGTATCTTACTCAATCATACTCCAGAGAACTCAATGTGCCCTTTTTACTCAACTGCTCTGTAGTGAATGGTGAAGATGGGAAACCTATTACTTGCTATTTAATGAATTAAGTTTGTTGTGAATCAATAAGTTAATCAGTTAATGTAGAAATGGTTGAATTCCAGAAAGGTTCTTGATGGTCTTACAGCGAGAAAGTGTAAACCTGGAACACCATGTCTCTTTTGGGATTGGGCTATACATCCATGACCGGTCATAAAAACATGATGGAGGCTGACCAATATAAAATACAAAAATATATCTCCAGATTGTCACAGTGTTATCCAGATTTGCTCTTGAAGTAATTGAACGACAAATCTCAAATAGTCCAATACAGATTCTTAGTAACCTCTAGTACCTTTGAAACTATCAGTAAACTCATTTATCTCTAACTTATGCTTTGCTTTTGCTGATGCTGTACAGTTTGAATATATTGCCAGATAGAAACAGCCAACCTTTCATCTGGCTCATTTCTCTGGTAGGTCGCGTGAAGAGGCGAGATTCTGGTTTGGTCTGGAAACAGGATGTGGGCTGGTCACATGCCCTGAAGGCCTCGCTCATCTGCATATGCTCTGTTTCGTCTTTGCATGGGTCCAAGCAGGTGTTTCTTATGTACAGTATTTATGCGTAGATGTCATATGAGTACTTGTTCTTAGGCAATTTTAGGCACTCACAATACATACACAATACAACTATGGGAAACTTTTTTTTTTTCTTTTTAACTTTTACTTAAGCCCTGTGTTAATGCTACATTTTGTCTGTATGTGCACAACACATAATATGTGACAGTGCTGCTGCACATTCATAGAATCTTTCCCCTTACAGCTCAAAAACAACCATCAGTTTCCATGCATCTGAGCTCTCACTTGGCTTCCTTCAGAGGGAAAGCTTGAATATAGACCAGTTCAAATAAACAAATGAGCCCAGAGGAAAAATATCTGATACATAGGCAAACACACATGAGATGGATTTGAGTAATAAGTGCCAATCACAATATAACATTTGAGTCATAGTTTCACCATATTAGTTTTTATTTGGTAAATAGTCCCCCTAATAAAGTTTTGATACATTTTGCCATAGAAAGACAATATGCCATAGAAAGATGAGCAGTCAGAAAAGGTTTATTACTATTTCAGATCTACACTATTCTTGTTGTCGTTTTAATTTATTATATAATAAAAACAAACCTTTCTTTTAGGTTAGAACATAATTTTCTTAATAGGAAACGTTAGAATCAATGTATCCAGTATTTCCCTGGTTGTCCTTAAAAACTAAAGTGTCCCCTGGTGAGACTGGCTCACAGAACACAGAGGTCTGCTCCTGTGCACTCAAATGATAAATCGAGCTGATATAATAAGTGTGAGTTATGAGACGGACAAACGGCTCCGAGAACATTGCATGGGCTGCAATTCTCACTCTCCAACAACATCACCACTGTGTAATTAATAAGTGTTAGGTCTTGATGTGTAATACTTTTTAAAAAATATTGTCCAATCTTAGCTGCTGCCTTCTAATCATTTAACATTTTCACCTGGGGACAGCCATGTCTTCTTGGTCCAGAGTTTTTGTAAAAGGCCATTTCTTGTGCTGGCGATGTTCATTTTGTACTGCAGTTAAGACTGCTTATTAAGCAAAGAGACGTTGGCCTATGCACACTGACCTTTAGTGTGATGATTTGAACACTGTTGTGCAGGAGACAAAAAGCTGCTTTGAGGTCTCCTCTGGGTGTCCCGTCACTCTGTGTCAGACGGAAAGGCCAAGTCTAAAATCGCTGCATTGTGTCAACCAGAGCTGACCAAACACTGTGCCAGATTTATATAGACGGACTGACTTTATCTTAGCAGTTGAAAACACAAGTGCATTTGTTCTAGTGCTTTTGCTATTTCTGTTTGCAGGGATGGCACTGCCTTAAAAAAATTAGGATATTTCTGTGCAAAAATGTGAAATTAAAAGCAAACACTTTAATTTGCTGTGATTGTCATTCAGGATTTTGTGGGACACAATGGGATTTTTAGCCTTCTAAATCCCATGTGCACATTGTAGCTACACATAAATGTCACCCAAATGTCACCCCTTTTTCTGTAATGCAGTCTCACCTTTACACACTGGTCTTGGATCTAGTTTTGTGCCTGGTAAAAGCTTGAACAACTTCTCAGTTTCAGCCAGTGCCGTTGCAAACAAGCTAACTGGCTACCTGTTATTGACCTAAAGTGGCTGAATGCTTTCAGCCCATTGTTATGGCATTGATTTTGTTTATACTTGCATATTCTGCAGAGGCAGAGTGGAGCATTAGTTCAGTAAAAGGCAGGTAAACATTCTAGACAATCAGAAGGCAAATACAAGAGAAAGGCAATCAATGGCTCTTAGCTTGAAACTTGATCCTGCACCTGGATTCAGACCTGGACTCTCTGAGAGTGGCCCAGCAAATCCATAAAGAGCTAAAGGAGACAGTGTCCCTTTAAGGGAAAACTCTGAGGGCAGAAAGAAAAGATGTGGAAGGACTGGACGGAGGGGTGTATGTGTGCCCATGTCAAAGTGACAGACACTGGGGAGACGCAGACAGCAGAGGAAAGATAAGGAGAGAGAGAGTCTAAGGCAGAGAGACACAACATTGCATTAGGCTCTAAGAGCTATTCCGCGGCTGGCTAAAGGCTAATGCAATTGCCACAATAAGAGTGTCTCAGCGGAGGCTGTAAAAGTCGGGAGGGAATGAAGAGGAGAGAGAGAGAGAGAGAGAGAGAGAGAGGCGGTGGGAGGGGCAGACCTGCCTCCAGACTTTCATATGGACAGTGGAGCTCATGGGACAACTGTTCAAAGTCTGTGTGTCTCTACTGTTACTCTGGCTCTGAGTGGAGAATGTGTGGCTGTTTGCGTCTGTGGTTTTTCAGGTTTTCAGGAGAGACAAGGAGAGAGTGAGCGCTCCGGAGCAGGCAGTGGAAAGCAGAGCTCTGACCACTGTGGGCTCTGCTCCTGAGGACTGCTGGACTTGTCTTGGACATGGACTCTGGGGATTCAGCAGAAGCCGGGCTGAGGGGAGCCCTGTCCACTGTCCACTGTCTGGATGTGAACGTGACCCTGACAATGGGTTCAGAGTGAAGTCCGTCCTTCTGTGGGCTCAACTCTTCCACCACTTTATCCTCAGATCAACTCTGACTCACTCACCAGGAGACTAACCAGAACACTGCATGGTGAGTGCAATATTTGACATCTAACATCTGTTTAGTTTATTCATTTTTTCTTTTTTTACATTACAATTACTTAGCTACCCTTTTAATAGATTTTTCATATTATTTACATATCTTTATTCTGGTTGAAAAATAATGTTGAACATCTCCTAGAGCTCCTTCAGACAGCATTTTATATCTATAATAACCGACATAATCTTCATAAAAGTTGAATAAGTACTATTTGACTCCGATCAGTATGAGCTCAGCATGTTTCTCACACACCTGCGTGGCTTGTGGCTGCTGGAGCAGCATTTTTACTCTCAAACTCATGACTGCGGGGCTTTTGCACAGACATAATCTCACAACATCTTGGAAAAACAGTTGATAAACTAACCCTACAGTCAAGTGCATGCCACATTTTTGGCCAAATTGTTGAAATATTTGAGCTTTCTCCAAGGCTTATCTGCGTCTGCTCAGTCAGTGAGTTGTTCCTATTTACTATGGAGAATTAATACCAATGAAGGTCCAGTGGTTCAACATGTTTTACAGAATAATTTAACAGTGTAATCAGAAAAATATGCTACCAACCTCAGACTCATGGAAAAAATACATGAAAAACCTTTTCCTGACACTTTCTTCAAACTCACAGTTTAAATCTGTGACTCGTGAATTCACCTTCAGTCAAATGGTACAAGTGAAGTTCTGTTTGTTTATATGTAAAAGTATTCATAAACACTTCATAAAACTGATTTCAGTGAGTGATTTGCTAAATCTTATACTCAAATGCTAACTGATATTATATTTTTTAAAGACATGCTGCTGCTGTTGAGAGGCAGTGGGGCGTTGTCCAGGGAACAACGCACAGATGTTTGTTATTTGGCTGCTGCTCTGTCACTGATAGACTGTGAGCACATGTCTGGATGAGTGCATGCCTGTGCGCTGACTCTGCGCCCGTTCAGAGCTGCACCTGTACTTCACTACCCACTCAGCGTCACTATTCACCAATCACCTCCAGATCAACTCCGCAGGGCCTAAGTGTAAGGGACAGTATGGCTTTCCGACTTTTACCACCGAGAATTCCTGCCCGAGCCGATCCAAGTCATCGTAGCCTTGAACCAAATGAAGGAGTCTTTGATAGGCTGCCACTGATGCATATTTACTTTTTACGACCAACCAAGTAGTAAACAGCCCGGTTTGTTGGAGTGGCTTGGCGCCCTCTAAATGCAGCGTTGTTTGCACATAATATAACACACACCAGAAATGCATGATATTAGAAAAACAAGTCATGCAATGTTGTATATTGCCATGTCACAGATAAGTTAAGATCATTTGAAATATACAGGACTCTGCAATCTATGATTATAGCATATATTAGACAAAAAAACATGGTCCCCATGTGCAAAACGTACAAACCCGCAGAGTTAGAAAAGATCTTAAGTAAATGTTGTTATTAGAAGCACTTGTAGAAGGCAAACTTCCACCAAGACACTGGAAATATGTATAACCTTACAATACACTGTCCTGAGCTGAGATTTTCAACTTCGCTCTTCATTAAGACACGAGACCCGAACTAAACTATTCAATGATACAATTGCTCTCACTAATAATACACAAAGTAAACAAAATCCTAACTGTATTGCAAGTACTGGTATAATATCTTTGAAACGGTTAAATCAGTACAAAGCTATTCTCACACCACTTTCCTCTGTCATTCATTTCATAAGCAGGTTTGCCATGTGTCTGCCTCACTGCGTGTTTTTTCATTCTATGGTTCTTGAAGCTGCAAACACAGCAGCAACAGTAGGCTCCAATTGGATCCATGTGTGGTGGAAAAACAGGCCAGAGTTTGTGGGTTTGAGAGTGCATGCTTGCAGTGGGAGGGAGCCTGTCGTTGTGCAGAGGTCACGATCCGAACAACCAACTCCTGCCCAAAACATATGCCAGGCTGAAGGATAGCTCTCCATCCCACACGCACACTCCCCTCTGTCCCTCTGTAACCCTCAGCAAAACCTCCTGCCTATTTTTAAACAAAATTCAACTAATCATGAGAACATAGCCTGTAATAGACAGCTTTTCTTTCTTCTGAATGTTTTCATTTGAGTTCCACCTCCACCATACAATTCGAATTTTTAATTTATGGAGTGAAAATTTAATGGACTGCCACAATATTACTTTAACTACAGGGATTAAGTAGCTTCTTAAACGTTAACAATCACTAATCCAAATTAACTATAATATAAGGGTGGGCAAAATTTATGAAAATAAATATCTCCATATTTTACTAACTGAATTGTGTCTTTTAAACGTGTTAGTTGAGGTTTAATTATCAGATAAATGTGAAACGTCTTTACAATTAATCACAAAGGTGTAGAAATATCACTATATACCCTTATTTGAAAGTTAACTTTTTTTGTTGCATATCTTCAAAACAACATTCTTATTATCTAAATGTTGACATATTTCCCACCTCTTCTATTACTCCTCTATTTTATGTTTTCCATATGACATCCCGAAGTCCGTATGTGAACCCATCTGTCACCATTACACATATCTCACATAAATATACTTGTTGATCTTATCTCATCGCTATTTTTATCTCATTTGCGAACCGCGGCCTAAACCTGCCTTTGTTTTCCGGAGATCCTTTCCCTTCTCGTCTGGAAGTTATCAGCCTGACCACAGCTATTAGCTAATACAGCTGAGATAGCAACTGCCATCAGATTCAGAGATCCTGATGCCAGGCTTTAATGCAGCTGTGCTATTTCCTCTCACGTATTATAATCCATCCTGAGCAGCTGGACCGGCCATTTATATTCATTTGTCTTGTTTCTATTCTGTAGGTAAGTTATAAATCATGTGTTTTTCTATCTCACAGAAAGTACCATCTCGGAAATAGTTGGCTCTTAAAATGCAAGTACCGGTAACAATGGATTGGACAAATGAGATTCCAACCTTCTCCATATTTGGGCTTTAATTGGAAACATTAATACACGTCTAGTGTATGGATTACTCAGACAAAAACCAAGGAAACAAATGCATGAAAGTAAAAAGTTAGATTTAACAAGCCAACATTTTTAAAGCCCCAGTATGTATCAACTTTTAGCTAAAAAACAAATTAAAATAAAAGCATGTGTTTTTATTGTGAGCAAGCTTGCATCTCCATAAACCTGACTCGTACTTGGCCAGGCGCCTCGTCCTGCTTGTTTCCATGGAAATGTTGTTCCTGTGGCTGTAATATTCCACAGTATGGAACATGAACGCTGTTCATAAGTATAGTTTTAACGTGCCACTTTTAGAAAGTATATGGTTACTTTAAATATTAATTATACTGTTAAATATATTCATTTAAATGTAATCTTTATGAGTCAAAATAAGAAAATAAGCTGTTAAAATAATGTAATTAAACCAGTTGACAATTTTTTCCCACTTGAAACTACACTTCACACTGAGGGGTCCTGACTGAGTTGAATTGGGGTCATCGCCTGAAAAGTTTAGAAACGCCTGATGGGACATCCATTTGAGAAACTCACATCTTTATTTTCATTTGAATCAAAATACAAAATTAGAATTCATTGTATGAAAGCTGCTCCTTTATCAGAAAGGGATTTTCCCAAACAGTTCATTCCTGAGCTTTAAACATTTCCATACATTGAAAGAAAATGTAATGATTGATTTTGCTTGTAATTACAGCTGGCTAAATGGCTTGAATGCAAAGTGGATTATTGTTAATGGGAGAAAAGCTCTTCGTTAGCTCTTAGTGTCTTCTTCCTCTCATCCGTCACATGTGAGGGCTGGTTTATCGGGACCGAGGGATCTAACAAGCCTAATAATGGAAGCAAGACTCGACAAGCACCACTAATGACTTCATAATGCTCCCGGCTCCTTGTTACCTACAGCTGTGTCATTGGCTGAGACAAGAAGCTCATGTTTTATGCTTAACTCAATCACAGCACACAATGTAATAATACACAGGATCTGGACAGTATCAGGGAGGGTTATATTGGGGATAGCAGCGAACTTCATTTGTGGAGACTTCAAAAGACTGTGGTGTGAAGGACTGGTCATGGTTCACGGTCGGTAACAGAATAATAATAGGGAGAATATACATGCAGATTCACACATTTATTATGGAAAAGGAGTTTCATAATTGTGGCTTATGGTTACGGTCTCTTGCCATGCACATGGTTTGTAGACGCAAAGTTAACTAAGAAGTAGAGCTTCAACGATTAATCGACCAGTTGTGACAATGCTAGTTGACTATAAAAATAATCAGAGTCATATTTTGATCATCGTAAACGTTACTATACAAACTCTAAAACACATATGTAAAGACCTTTTATAACAAAAACAGTGACATTATTAAATCAAAATGTCAAAAAAGATCAAACTATTTCGGATTTTCATCAATAATGCACATCATTCATAAATATTCTCTATCTAGAAGCCTTTAGTCAACATATTTCAACCTTTTATTTAACAAAAAATGTTGACTACTAAAATAACCACTAGTCGCATCTCTAAGAAGCGTTTGGAGCTGAACAGTGAACACGCACCACTGGTTTAACTCCAACACAACTTTCCCATAGACGCCCCGCCCCACAGACACACAAAAAAGGCGCCTGAAAGTTTGTCGTGACTAATGACCATCAGACAAAATCAATTTCTGACACTTTAAAACGTGGATGAATGCAGATGCACCTCTATAATTTGAACTTTAAAATGCAGTTTGGGGGGGTTGCATCTTTTCAGTCTGCGAGACGGGTGAGACATTCAGCAAATGTATAAGGCTGGACTCACATATGTGCAATGCCCTTATCCTCTTCACCACCGACCAGCACAAATATACGTTGTTGTTGAAAAAAAAGTCTAAGTCAATAATGAACGTGAATTTTACTTCTAGAACCAGAGTAGGCTTTGAGGTTGGACTGCTGAGCTCCATTCACAGACAAAAAGCTACACAAAAATCATCGGTCCTCGCATTCTCACACCCCTATTCGCATGCTCTTTATATTTCTCTGGAGCGTGAGTTTAGACCACTGTGACAAACCACAGTGACGCCTACATGTGAGTGACGTCGCAGCCGCGCAGGTCCCTGAGGTCATCTCCCTGCTCTGTATCAGAACATCTCCGACGGCTCCGGTGACAAATGACTTTTCTACAAACGGTGTGGCAGTTGTCACCCGAGAGAGAAAACCCAGGGTAGATCTGGCAACACAAAGCAGCGAACATGATGTATTTGTATCTGCATGTGTCATCATGTGGTTTACGTCGTTTGGTCCATTTGGATTTGTTTTTTGTTTTTGTTTTTTTGGCCTAAGTCTCTGCCGGCTGTGAATGAGGTCATTCTGTGCCATTCTCACAGTGCAGACCTGGCTCTTTCTAAATGCGGGTTCATACCTTCAGCTCTTGTTCTGTCCTACTGTGTTTTGCAAATTTATGCCACTGTGTATTTTAGTGAGCAGTACTGCGTAATAATGATTAGACGTTAGTTAGAAATACAGGCTGTATTTGATCACGTAGAGCGCTAATTTGTTCAAGGAATTGATCAGTGAAGTGAGACTATTTACTCCATTCATACATCTTTACAGGTATAGGAGTTTAGCTCAGTAGGACAGGCCGCCGCCCTTCACACAGGTGATCAGGGTTTGAAACTCACCCTTTTTTTTTCACTTTTGCGTGCAAATATTATCCACTAAATATTTAATGAACACCCCAAGTCTGCTTGCCCATCCATACTACGCTTCTGCATTTCACTCTTACTTTTGACTCTGAATATAAAATTGGTACTGTACTTCAAAACTTTTATGGTAATTCATCTTTTTTTAAATACATGAGACTTTTACTTGCATACATGAACGTACCAAAATTGAGTACTTCTTTTATGATTCTATGACTGGTGGTAGTAGATGAGTAGATATTACCTCTGCTACTACCATAAAATTATACTTGGGTTTCTACCATTACTACTAAACTAATGTTCTTAGTACTTATAGGTAAAATAATTGTATTCCTTCAAAACCAATTTAGGCCAACTCAAGCCACTCTTCCAAGTGCATATTTGCCCCCCTGCTATCAATTAAATATAATGTAATGTTCAATTTCATGCTTGCTTCTACATACACCCAGGGATTGTGCAGATTGAGTTTACAGACATGTGTTTTTCTTTGGTTGGCAACCAGGTAAGCTTAAAGGAACAAGAATGCGATTGATCATAAAAAACACGCCATCGAGACATGTATTAACAATGACCGGTTTTATTTCGCTCACTGACACGCCTCACCTATAAGCCTCAAAAGCACACCACCAGTAATTCATAAATCTTGCCAAAAGCATGTCACAGAAATAAGACCAGATATGATTGTAGTTGAGTCTCAAACAGTTCTCTCACACTAAGCAAACACTGACTCACTGTAATAGCACGGCCACTCCCTGCCCATAGATGCAAATGAACACACACACACAGAGTCACAGACACGCCCAAATGCAAACCTTCTTCCATCTCCTGCAGCTGCCCAGTGAACCACAACGCAGCTCCAAATCTGCACACACACATATCTTTATTCATGATTCTTGCAGAGGTTGGGGCCGCGCTGTTAAAGTTGACATGTGTCTGTTTTGTGTGCACGGCGACGGCTGCAAACATACTCTGAGGAGAGTCATGCAGCCAGTGTGCTCTCAGCGGCGTGTTACGGGTTGTGTAAATGCATGTGCAGCAGTGTCAAAATTAAATTGTGATCAACGACAAGAATTTAGCCACGTTGTGAATACGAAGATATGTTCCTGTCTCTAGTAGGATTGTCAAAAATATCAAAAATCTGATAAAACCAGCAGCAAATCTAGAAACTCATTTGGGCAAGTATCGATACAAAAAACATTTTACCTTTCCTGAACTGTTTTAGACGGATCCCGATCTTTGTCAGTGCAAACATAAGACCACATGGTATAATAAAGAAAGTACTCTTATTTAATGTTGAAAATGTCAGTCTAATGTCTAAAAAAGAACATTTTTATAACACTGTGGTATTGAGTCCTTAGTCTATTCCTTAGTATCCAAATTAATAAGTCTTTAGGTATTATTTATATTATTAGTCAGCAAAGAAAATCTGGATAAAAAGATGTGCAAACCAAATCATACAAGTTTCTGAACTGTATCTTCATTCGTCAATCATAGGTTGTTGTCCCATGTCAAATATTCTGAATCATTTATTGAATACTGCAAGTAACTGAGAATAAAAACCCTTTCACAAGTGAGACCTTAACACAGCAGATCCACTATTCTTCAGTGTAAAACAAGTTTCTGTTGACTTCCATAATAACAAAATCTTCTTGAATTGATTTGAAGGAAGCATAGGGGATCAAACAGAGACCACATTACACCCTTCTCCAAACAATCCTGTCATTATTCCCACACACCGGGCTGAGGCTGGAATTTTCCCTGAACAAGAACATCAACAAAACAACAAAAGCTAATCACACACAGAGATGGTCGTGGGCTCTGAAGTCTGAGGAAGCCATAAAGGAGGCTCCAGAAGTCTCCAGACGTGCTGTTCACCAGAAGTGCAACTATTCTCCTACATCTGGTACAGTGTGATTTTGAGCTTATTATGATTCTAACGGTTGTTCTTTGTCTGTGTTCTTCTTTCAGCTCACAAGCGCTTGGATTTGTAGCATCTGGCGCTCAAGACGAGGAGGAATGAGGCAGAAGAAGAGTTAGGAGCCAGCGGAGGACAAAGTGGACATGGCTGTGGTGGGGAGGGTTCCTGGCACCGTGATTTGATGCAAAAAGACTAACAAAAATCACATTGCCAGGGATTTCCACTCTTTCACAGCTCTGCAGGTGACCTATACCTCGACCACTGTCAAGCGTCAACTTGTCTCTCTTGAATTTTCCAAACAGACCACTGACGGTAAAGAAGTGTCATTATATAGAGGATGATAAGGATTAAATTGTAATAGTAAATAGACTCAAACATATAGCATATGGAACAAGTAGTCAAGTTAAGTAAAAGTACAAATACAATACACATACATACAAATACTCACGTAAAAGTAGCACTTAAAAACATACTTAAGAAAAGTCTTCTTAATGTACTTTATCAAAAGCACTACATTTAGAGTTTTTTTTAATTTTAAAGCATTGTCCTGATCTTTGGTCAGCAAGAGCAATTTAAATCAATTTCTGAATTTTCTAGTATTTTTTATGTACTGGTATGTATTTTTGTTTGCTCAAAGCCAGGATTTAAACTCAAAACCTTCAGGTAAAATGTCACCATGGACATACTAAATATATCCCCTCAAACTGTATGAAAAGTAAAAATGTAATCCAGTAGAAAGTACAGATACCTGCAGCCAAGTGTGCTGAAGTAAACGTTAAAAGTATACACAGTAAAAATTAGAACAGTTACTGTATTTAAGTATGGTATTTTAACTTTTGTACTTCTTTACTTTCCACAACTGGTGTTTGCATGTGTCCAAAGTTGCCTGAGGGTAAATGTAAAGTCTGAAAACCAGGTTCTTCGTAGTCAGTTACAGATGAACAACCACATGAAGGTTTACGAGGTGCACGTTAACCTCAAAATCCAGCTGCCCTCTTGCTAAAGGCACAGAGCTTAGCTAATTGGTGAGCATTGATCCCTGCTGTGTGTTGTTCACAGTGGCTAAGTTCAGTGCCTGAGGTGAACTCGTTTGATTTGATGATTAATTCCTGTAAATTGGAAGGAGCCCAATGTTGGACAAGATGAAAAGAAAGTGAGAAATGAGCAGTGGTGAAAAATATAAGGATATATTTTGAATTAAATCTTTCTTGGACTAAACTTTTTGTATTTTTGCAAGGTCCAAGCTGTACCGTTTTATTATTTGCCCTGAGCAATAACTGTCTTATCTCCCACACCACGTGCATCTGGCAAGAATCATCATGCATACCAAATCTGAAAGCGGTTTCCCTTACTCAAGCTGATCCAGGTTTAACACAGACTTAAAAATGCCGGAGGTTTTCTCAAGAAATTTTAGGAATTTGGTGCTAAATGTCAGAGGAGCCCAGAAATGCCGAGCTCATATTCGGCAGTATTAACCCAGGGCCACTGTAGCCATGTCGTCGAAGGCTCTAAACAACACAAACTGGTGCTAAGCAGAGAAGCTGATTATACCGACAACTGATTGCTTTCGTCTCACACTTCACTGACTCCTTCAGACTCGAGCTTGTGCAGCAGAATGGCATTAGGCACCAACTTTAATGAGCAAACACTATCTAACTCCTCTAAATTTAAAAGTGTACACATGAGGAGTTTGTGCTTCAGCCTAGACAGTGTGTGAACAAAGTCTAACCAACTGGATCTGCAAGTTCACGCCAACAAGCCATTTGCTGGATTTCTCCACTTGCGTTTGTCCCTTATGTGTTGAAACATGATTCACTCCGAACAGCCCCACCAAGGAAGACATTGTGCCAAAGGACCATGCATCTTTTTCTGTTCATGCCACATCGACCTTTTTACCATATATTTATCCTAATTTTTTTCCCTTTTCATTTACCCATTCAAAGGTGTATTTTAGTGATTCACGTATCTTTTTACTACTGCAATCAAGATGCCTTTGCCCTGAAGACATCTTTACTTTGTTCTTAGACTTTTTTTGTCTTTTGCAGTCTTTTATCGGGTTTCACAGGTCCTCAGAATATCACTTATAAACAGGAAGTTGAAGGCCATCATTATGAATAAAGAACAACTTTAACATTCTTTTCCCTTATTGAACAGCCTGTTCTTTTGGCTTACATGGAACATTTGGAGGCAGCTGTACTTTCTTTCTAGTGGACTGCAATGGATAAGGTGATGTAGTTACTTTTTTGTCTTTCCAAACAAATGACCTACAACGGCCTATTCCTCATTCCACTCAACTCTAAGGCGCACTTTGGCAGCAGTGGACAGATGCCACTTGGATGTTCTCTCCATAACTACAGCATTTCTTATCTTCGGGTCCACCTTGCTCTTTCACAAAGACCACAGTGTGCGGGCTTGGCCTCCTGTGCCTACTGAACTGGTATCAGTGTTGATACTGAAGACTGGCTCAGTTCAGCAGGAACAGGAGTGGAGCCCACTGACTCAAAGAGCTGCACGACCACATTAATCACACTGTTATTTTCAGGCTCACTTGACCAGAACTACTGCAAACTGGGCCATTTAGGGTGATTTAGGGCGCGTTGTTTTTTTGGCCCTAAATTGAGTCCATTTTGCTCCTGACGTAGACTTGGTTTGCTCCTGCACTAGTCCTTGTCTACACTGTCCAATTTTGAGTTTAGTTCTGGTTTAAGCAAGTGTGAACGCACCGTAAAATACATTTAAAAGGGAACTTGCATGTTTTATTTCATTTGATGCTGAATGAAACCACAATTACTACTTAACCTACTAGATTATTATATATGGCATTGTTGAGCTCAGAGCAGATATTTACAGAATGCATATTTCATAAGTACGTACTTTTAGAGTTGGGTGTTTGATAGCTAGTGTTGTGCGCGCTGTTACATGGTGATGCATCTTGTTATGCTCCAGCCTTCATGTTTATTCCACTGTCTCCCGCTTGACAAGGCTGCAAACGCTCCATATGCATAGACCCAAGTGTTCAAAGGCCAAACTGCAGCTCACTGTAGGGAAACTCCAGTAAAACGCCTGTCAGGTCTGTCTAATGGATGTCAGCCAGTTACTAGCACCACTTTGGGGAATGTGTGAAATGTAGTTAGAGCCGCCTCACATCATAGACTGAACCTTCAACACTTTTCTTGTGTATTTGTTTAGGGATGAATGTAGAGCTGCAGAGGTTGTGTGAGACTCGAGGCCGACGTTCAGAGTGGTGCGGTGTTAGTCTGGTTTGCAGCAGCATCTATCAGAATATAAAGGACAATGATGCATGAAATGTATTTTTCTAAATGCCAAGTGAAACCCTGTTATAAATCGCTTGAATAGATTTTGCTTTATAGAATTAAAGTCAGTAGTATTTACTTTGAATCTTCCAACAAACAATTAAATATTTTACATCCATTTTGTCAATGGAGCTTAAACGTTTAGAGCTGTATGCGTTTATATACATTGACATTTCACGTGTTGAGTTACCATTATTTGCTATTAAAATTGCAAATGTATTTAAAATGTTCAATTCTAATATTAATGTATATACTTTTTTATAAATACACCTGAACATGCTTGCAGAATAGTATTGTTATTGGTCTTTGATCCCTTGTCATGCTTTAAAATGTTTTTGTTTCGTTTTTAATCTCCTTGTATGGATGGATTTATTTTCATTAAAAACAAATAAAGATGCCTTTAATAATATTTTTATGAACTCATACAAGACAAACTTTTAATCATTGCTATTTAATGTAACATAACCAATGTATTCTTCCAAAGTCAGAACTCTGCTCCACTGAGAGGCTTGGCTGCTGACCAAAGCTTATTATTGAAGATTTAGAACAATTAAATATTTTTGATTCAAATTTTATTAATTGCAGTCCCTTACTATAGATTTAGATTTATCTGTACATTTCTACTTCACTTGTGCCCAGATGTGGCCTCTTCCTGCACTGAATCAAACACAGGGCAATCTGAACTGAGTATCTTCTCATGAACACAGAGGCAGCTGTGCAGACCAAAGCCTGTGGATCTCTTTATAGTTTCCAATATGTTGTCAGTTTGTCTTTCATCTTGTGCCCTCAAAGGCGGACCAGATTTCATGATGTGGCTGCTTTATTCAGCTTGATGCGCTGCTGTTGCCGTTCTCAGTATCAGTGCGGTTCTGGGCCTTAGCTCTGAGCTCTGAGGCGGCGTAATTTGGTCAAAAGCTGAGCGGGAACATCTGTTCTACAAAGTTTTTGCTCCTTAGGCTTCTGTGAAAAATAATATGAGGCCAGCACAGCAGTCGGGCAATTGCACAGGAAAGAGCCTCCAATCACACGGTTCAAGCATCAGTTAGACAATCGTTTATTGTGTTAGAAAGAAAAGTGTTGTTATTATTATATTTAGTGCAAAATCACTGGTCTCATTTTGTGCCCATGTGTCACCTGTAGCGTTAGAATAAACACTTTTAAAAATATTTCAAAAACATCTTTTATTCATCGACAGGACAGTTGTATCATGAAATGGGGAGTGAGAGGGTAAAGATGTTAGGTTGAGGCCAGGGAAACTAACCAACCGCACTGACCTGGCCACGCCCAAAACAACTACACCTCCGGAGTGCACTCTTTTAAAAAATAGGACAGAAAGCGTCATGAAATGAAGGGGAAGAATGAGGAGAGACATTCAGCACATCATCACACCCAAAAAACAAAGCTTACTGGGCTGATTATGTGTTCCACAACTAAATCTTAGTCAGATACTTAATAATGCCAAATCTAATGTGTATTTCTGAATGTAAAAAACAAAACAAAGACAAAATTAAACTTTAAACTTCCATTAAAGACGGGTGGATAGAAAGAACTATCAGGCGCAGTGGACAGAACAGAGGAAAGTGTCCATATGTTAATGTAATTGTTATGATGTAAATATTAAAATAGTTGTCTATAATAATGTTCTAATCATCTGTCCATAAAGAGAACCATGTAGACAAGAGCACGCCACATTATTTGAATATCCTCTATTGAACAAGGGATTTGATTTCTCTCACAGAACAACAATGTCAGTTTCAATAAAGAAAGACATTAAACGTACAATGGTTGAGTCTTGGCAAACACATGGTTCCTATTGTCTGTGTAACATCAATGCAGGGATCAAAATATTGTACAGTGTGTGACAGCTGCGCACACAGAGATGCAAGATGAGTCAATGTTTTTCAGTCGTGGCAAAGTCTGTGAAATTCCAACATAATTACGAAAAGCATGGCAGGATTTTTGTAGTTAGCAGCAGCGTTTCTATTTTTTTTATGAGCAGTTTGTAATGAGACGCGGGACAAATCCTTGGTGTAGATCAGAATGTTTTAATGAATCTCAAATCACTGACAGTGAATGATCAGACGAGCCAATCAAATAAATGCATTTTAATTAGTAGTGGTAGTGGTGGTAGTGGTGGTAGTGGTAGTAGTGGTAGTAGTGGTAGTAGTAGTAGTAGTAGTAGTAGTAGTAGTAGTAGTAGTAGTAGTAGTAGTAGTGGTAGTGGTAGTGGTGGTAGTGGTAGTAGTGGTGGTAGTGGTGGTAGTAGTGGTAGTAGTGGTGGTAGTGGTGGTAGTAGTGGTGGTAGTGGTGGTAGTAGTGGTGGTAGTGGTGGTAGTAGTGGTGGTAGTGGTAGTAGTGGTAGTGGTGGTAGTAGTGGTGGTAGTGGTAGTAGTGGTAGTGGTTTTATATTCGGAGGAGAATTATTCTGTTGCTTATTGGGGCATCATCATAAATACAAAACTGGTGCCATCTGCGTGATGTCCAGATACAGGGGCAAAAACACAAGGGCATAGTTTCTTTTCCTCTGTTTAGCACCGTCATGTGACCTGTCTGTGCATGACCACGTCAGCGTGACAAGAATGATAATCCGTCTCTCCACATACAAACATGTCTGAGTCCATTCCCCCTCTGTTTTGACAACAGTTTTATTCCTCTGTTTTGATGCTACAGGTTTATAGTTGCGTTTGAACATGGTTAAATGCATTATGAAATCTGTTTACAGTCTCTATGGGCCGTATTATGTGTGGCGATAGTTGTATTAACTGACAATAAATTACAGTAAAATGATCTGTCTGTATGTATTCTGTATGTCCTATTGGCTGCTGCAATGTTACAAAGAAGCACAAGTTATGAAATAATTAAAAATGTGTATCTGATTTGATGCTTGTCCAAGTCTGTACCTCTTGAGTGAAAAGTGAATCCCAACTGTATTAGTAATATGGCCTATATAGCTCTAAATAAATGAATAGTTTAGGAGACTCTTGCTGTATTAGATCAGATGCTCTCTCATTCACATGCTCTGAACTATGAAGGGGTTTCTGAAAGATTTTTCTTTGTGGGAGAGTAGATAATTGGCTCTTTCCACACAACTGCAAAACTGAATTTCTACAGAATTACACATAGAATTTTCGAAAAGAGAAAAGCAACCTGTAAGTGATATGAGCTGTATGAATGTGTACTTGGCTGGTGATATCTTTTCTCTGCTCAGACACATGATTATCTGTCTGCGGCACACCTGCAAGAAAAGCCAACACAGTAATTACCGAGGGCATAGCCACGTCTGCACACAACCATCATTAACCCTTCGCAGCTCATTTAAAGACTGTTTCTGTAGGGGAACAGCATGGCCTGTTCATCAGCTCCTGACATGTCAAATATAATGCAACAAATGTCTGTGAGCGCAAAGCTAATAAAGCCAGGAATTTGCTGTTGCTTTTTCATCTGGCACCAGAGCTGGAGTGAAGCCAAGATACAGAGTTTACCTTGCTCTTACCTGTAGGATGTAGGAATTCATGAGAGAAACTTTGATCAAGCAGGACCAAAAACTACTTGTTTGGTTTCACGGGCCACAAAAACAGCAACGAGTCAACCTCAGAAAATCCCATAAACACACCAGATTGTCTGTGTTTATCAGCATGTTTTCTGAGCAGTTCGTCCCCATGTTTGGGTCCAATACACAAATGTAGTATAGGTAGAGTGCTAATCTCTCAGAAATAACAAAGATAAACTTGAAAGGTTGTGAAATAAGCCCACAAATGCTGAAAGGAGCCAGCCGTTGTGTAACTATGACCTGCACCAACTACTCCCCATAACAATGTTCTGTATATGCCACATACAGTATCATAATAAAAACTCACAAAAAAATGAAGATTTACGAGGCAAGTCTGTACCTGGAGTTAACCCAAGTTCAAATATATGTTTAGACGGTCATTAGTGGTGTATCCATCACACTCACATTGGCTGCTGTGTCTGTGGGTGGTCGCCGCTGTTACAGGGTAAATGGGAAGTTCCTTTCTGCACCTCATCCAAAGCTCAAGAGTCGCCAGCGTCAAAACCTGCAGTAACAAGCGCTTGGGGTTGTAAATGTGATTGTAAAACAAACACAATGAAATAAAACAAGAGCAGAGGGTAAACACCCAATGATAACAAAAAGAGAAATTAAGGCACATATAAACCAAAACACCCCATTTATTCCAAACTTTGTCCATTTTCAAATTAGGTCTGAATGTATTTTTTTCCATTTTAACCTTTTGTCCAATCCTTGCTTGTCGGTGCACTTTGTGTCATTCATTATTTTGTAAAGGCCTTTTTTCGCTGCCGCCAAGAGGATGCTCCAGATATAGCTGTTAAAGGCGCAATGGACAATTTTTCGGCAATTTGAGAACGCAGGCGGAAGTGCGCATGCGCACTCCCCCGTGCGGACTGATACAACACACACGTGCGTTTATTTATTAGCGCAACGGAGCGCATCGCATCTCTCGTCTCCCGTAGATGGTCTCCATGGCAGGAGTTTTGAGGCCCAAATACATAGTTCTGAAATCCAGTGGGACGATGATGTCCAAAACTGTCCGTAACACTATATTGATTTTTTTGTTTTCATTAAAAAAATGTAACACATAAAACAACAAAAACTAACTAGATAATTTTTTTATTATCCCACATGGGGAAATTTCATTGATGCAACGCAGGTAGATACAGAGGTAGATACAGAGGAACAGATCACTTATAGGAAGTTTGAAAAACACTCTCAGTAGAAGATCTCCTATAAACAAAAACTAAGTACTAATACTTTTGAAAATTCTGCAAAAAGTGAAAGTTGTCAAATGTCAAAAGTAATAGCACACGTACTACTGTGAAAGCGATCGTAATGAGGTATAACTTGTTGAAATCGGTTAAAGCGGAGTTGAAACTGGCTAAATGGAGTACTAATACTTGAGAATTTTTTAGAAAATTCTGCAAAAAGTACACGTTGTTCAAATGTCAAAAGTAATAGCACACGTATAACTTGTTGAAATCGGTTGAAGCGTTAAGGAGTTGAAACTGGCTAAATAGAAAATCATGGAACATATAATAATAGTAATAATAATAAGAAAATGCGTGACATCACTCAAAATACAAGAACGTAAGACCAGATACTTTTTTTTTTTTTTATAAAAATTAAAAAGAAAGGGAAAGGGGAAGCATCCAAAGAAAAGAAAATTAAGGCACACAAGGTCCAAAATAACAGTACCATTTAGTCTGATGTTGGTCAAATTTGATGTTTTTGTTCAGTCTTTTTCATTTGTGTGCTTTAAGCAGTTTGTGAAGGTTATGTATCAACTTATATTTTATAAGTGAACCTTTTACTGTACACACGCATTGACTCATGTAAAGATGGTGAAATGAGTAATTCGTAAAAGTTGAACTACATAAGTCATAATGAAACGTTAACCTCACTGCAAATGTAGTATATTCACAAGTCAAGATGGAGAGATTTGGTAGCAGCAATAATAATAGTAGTAGTATAATAGTTGTCTTCTTTTTATACAACAAACAAACAAAAGTTGCAGGACTAATACTTGTGAAAGTTGTCACATTTAATAGTTGTAAAATAAGTAGTAATAGCATTAGACAATGCAGTCATATCATTACTGGTACGGAATGGTAATAGTCATCAAAGCTGTCACTGTTTTCAACATTCTTATAATTATTCCTTCACTTTCACTGCAGAATAAATGCAATACCACATACAAACTGTTTGGAAATACGTTTACCTGAGTACTTTTATTTCTGTACTCCCCTCTTTGTGTAACCTCCTACAGTTTTAGTTAATGCTCATTGGTTTATGATGTAATCCTTGGATAGAGTAAACATTTCCAGTTTGTTAGTCCTAGCGCTGTATCTGTTGAACCTGATCTGCTCCTGTAATTTGCCAGACAGTCATAATGAATTTATCAATTAGCCGTGGCTGTGTGCGCCTCAGGGCAGCAGTCCCAGTCCCAAAGCTCTGAGCTCCCATCACTCACTCTGTCAGAGAGGAGCTCAAGAGTCAGTGTACATTTCCCCCAAAAAGAGAACATATTCAGAATTGCACCCCCTGCTGGATAACAACATTTTCTACATTGTATCTTTACACTAGGGTACTGTACACCCAGATGCTAATAGTTACTTAAACTAGTATCTAAACTGGATACTCATTTGAACAAGTATTGTAACTGATTTGAATCTTTACTGAATAGTTTTGGAATGGTCAAGGTCTATTTCAGAACATATTAAACTAATTGAGATATTATTAATAATGCCTTCTAAATAGCTTTTTCAGACGCTCAAATTTGTTCATTATTCATTATTACTTATTTACTACTTCTTTACTTACTTTGTGTGGAAACTATTAAAAAAAAAAAATACTGTGGCCTTTAAATTGGTATTGAGTATCAAAAATATTCTATTTTTTAATCGAGTTTGACATTTTTTTTGTTGTCAAAAAAGTACTTTATATGTTAACACAGGTGTACAAGTTTCACACATAGCTTGTACTATTCTGTTCTTTAGCTCAATGGTTCCCAAAGAGGGGGTCAGGACCTCTGAGGGGCCGGGTCGCTAGGCATGAGCTGGGGTTCGCAAGAGTTCAAGATATAATTTACAATATATTACACTGTACACTATGTAACTCAAGTTGAAATTAATACTGCAACAAATGGTTCCACCATGGACGTACCGAGTCAGTTACAGAGTAAATGTAGAAATAGGAAGCATTTGTGAGTACCTTTTATTGGTAATAGATATTGTATTCGTTAAGTTTGCAATTGCTAATCGAACATGAAAGACATTTTTTATACAACTTCTGTATATACATATTACAACATTAAAAAATATAGCATGCAATAATATCAATATACAAATATCAGTTATACATTATGTAACAAAAGACATATTTTTCAGTGCACTACTTTCATAGTATCGATGAACAGGAAACCGTTGTATAGTGAAGGCAGTTTGGGAGGAGAACTTTGTGGTCTAACCACTTGAAACTGACAGGCAGGTGGTGGTGGAGCTCCGCCTGCCCTTTCTGTCCTTCTTTTTGGTCTTTTTGGGAGTGGAACGGGGCGACACCACGCTGAGATTCCTAATCTTGCTGAAGCTGTTCCTAAGACTGTCCCTCCTGCTCTCTGATGTACTACTGGTTTCTTTGGATGTGAACTTTTCGGGATGACAGAAACCCATCTTCAAGCAGCAACAACACAGCAGCTCAGCCATAGCTTTCCTCATGTCGCTGCTGCCCAGAGCGTATATAATGGGATTGAGGCCTGAGTTCAACACGGCCAAGGAGATGAAAAAGTCTGCGCTGAAGAGCAGAGCGCACTGGCGAGATTCACAAAAGAAGTCCACCAGAAGAAGCAGGAATAGTGGTCCCCAGCAGAGCAAGAACACCCCAACAATGGTGATTACAGTTTTCAACAAAGCCATGGAGCGCTTGCGACTTCTTTGTGGGTTGAGCTGGGTTGTTCTGTGCACGTGGCAGTAGATGGCACCGTACAGAACTCCGATTGCCAGGAGAATGAGGAAAAAGATGACGAGTGAGAATAAGATGTATGATTTAGAGTATAGCGGGAGGAGGGTGGAGCATTTGTCCAGACTGCAAACACAGTTCCATCCAAGCAAAGGAAGAAAGCCAATCACTAAAGCCAGCATCCAGCAGAGGACAACCAGGCCATAGATCCGGTAGTAGGACGTCCTGGTGGACTTTTGTGGCAGGGGCTTCATCATGGTTGTGTAGCGCTCCACGGCAATAAGCAGAAGACTGAAGATTGACGCTGCCAGGGCCACAAAAAGTGTGCCTTCCCGGAAGAGCCAGAGGGCAGGGGTGAGGCGAAAAGTCTGGTTACCCGACATGCAGATGTTGACCAAGTAGGCCGCGCCCGTGAGCAAGTCGGACAGAGTAATGTTAGCAATGCACACATACACCCAGCGCCGACTTTTGCGGATCCGGGAGAGGACAGCAATGAGCACCAGCAAGTTCTCCAGAATGATGAAGATGCTGAAGGAGAGGAAGACTAACACGGACACGCTGATGCTGTTGGAGGAGCTGGAGATGGTCCGGTTCTGGAGGCGGCCCGTGTGGTTGTAGTGGCGCAGGATCACGAGGTTGAGTTCAAAGGTGGTGCCGTTGGAAGGAGAGTGGTACGTGTGAGAGCAAAGGGAGGGTGAGGTGAGGGCAGACATGGTGACAGGTGATGGTGATGGTGATGGTTTGAGTCCGAGGCAGCGATGAAGAGCTGGAGTTAGTGTGAAACTCCTGTGACAAGACAGGCTTTCATGGCACTAAGCACTGCAGCTCTTTGGACAACACACCTGCAAAACAACAAGAGCATAGGAGTCTTATAATAAAGTTGATAAAAGCATACTCTAAATCTCTGGATAAGGGGTAAAAAACAAGTATAAAGCTTTGCTTAACAGCCAAATATATTATTTGCATTTGCAATTTAGTAATTTGTGCAAAAATGTATTTCCTGTGTAGTATTGCACTTTACTGTAGCTGTATGTTTAAAGTTTAAAGTGCCCGAGATGCTGAGCTAAGCACAAAGAACAGCTGGGGGACATTTAAAACCCTGCATAAAGAAATCCTTATGCTGCAAACTAACAGCAAACAATTATCAAATGTTGCTGCAACTACAAAAAATAAGGTAATGCATCCATCAAAAGGGAAATATATATATATATATATATATTTATATATATATATATTTTTTTTTTACAAAATTAAAACTATAATACAATTATACAAATGCTGCAAATATTATTATCGTGACAAACATGTGCAAATATCTCATTAGTATTAGTAGTAGCATTGTTCAAAAAGACCTACAATGATGTGCAGTTAAAGGTACTCACCCTGGTCTCTCGTTAGTGTAAAACAGATGGTCGCTGACTTGGGTTTTTGCTGCTCCTTTTTGATGGGGAAGTAGATCTGAAGCGATTAGGTAGTCACAAACACCACACCCAAAGTTCTCACACACAAGATGCAACAGGGGCTTCTGACATACTGTAAAGTACCTGAGACAATTTCAAAGCAGGATTAGAGATGGAATAGTTCAGTGTTTCATTTCGGGATGCACAAGTTCTTACCTTTTCGAAATAAGGTGATATCAAATAGGTAGAATAGTAGTAGTATAATAATAATAATTGAAAATATACTACAACAGTAAACAGATTAATTTGCACCTGAGTTAGGGGATAGTCAGAGTGTGAGATAAAGCTCTGGGGAGACTGAACCACTGGCAGAGCAAACATAAAATATGCATATTTTTCAGAGGATATTGCTCTATTACAGCACATCAAACTGCATTACTCAAGATGATAATACGGGAAATCTTTCAAAACGTGCTGAACCCTAGTACACATAGTTGTAAGTGTTGACCCAATGATTTCGAGCATGTTGCAACAGTTCACTTACACTTCTGGGAGTGTGGCACAGAGCCATAATGTTTTTTATCAATAGTTACATAATTGCATTTTGTAGAAAGTTAAAGATATACATAAATAAAAGGAAGAGGAGCTCCTCAAGGGAAATAAAAGGTTTTGCAGCGCTCATCACAGCTGAAACTTTGAGCTCCACGCTGACACTTTGTCACTGAGTTCACCAACTGCTTGTAACCACACACCATATGACTAAACCACAGCAGAGGGCAAGACCACTTTCAGGTCCGCCTTAGACCCAGAGTTACATTGTGAAACCCCTAAGATGCGAGCTACAGCAAAAAATCTAAACTAACACAATTTTCATGTATCAAATAAATGAAGAGTGCTTGAAGTGAAGTAATCTTTCTTATTTATTTCTGGTCTTATATCACAAACTGCTCTCTTCCTGGACACAGAAATCAGAATCAGAAAAAGGTTTATTGCTGTTCTCAGTGAATAAAAATAAGATTCACAAACTAGGAACTTTCTTTGGTGAAAAGGTGCAACATAAAACAACAATATAATAGAAAAATATGAAAAAATAATAATACGGCATGAATTAAAAAGAAATTTGGTTAACTAAATATCTAACTAAATATAAAAATAAACTCATACTAAATACTTTGACTGAATATATACTATTAGATATATTTAATTTACTTCTTCTACATATACATATTTGTACTTTATTTGACACTGCTGTTTTTGCAAGAATAATTATAAACATTTGACTTTATATTTGACTTTATATTTTAATTATTTATTGCAATGTTTTAAGTGTTATAGCAATATAAGCTAATTTTCAACACCTGTCCATAGGAGGCTTTTAGAATTAAAACAATACAAAATGTACAGACTATATACAATACGTTTCATTGTATACATCACCATGTGCACAGTTCTGTCCTGATTTCAGCCACAGTTTCAAACACCTAATAAAGGTGCTCATGTCAGTCTGCAGTTTTAAATGTGTTGTATATGTTATATTGTTATAATCACTAAAGTAATGTTCCTTGTGGATCAATAAAGTTTGTCTAAGTCTAGTAACCAACACGCTGCATCACAGTGTGTACAAAACAATGATTACTTCTTTTATTCCTTTGTACACATCGTTTCACACAGGTCAGCGTCCTGCGGGTTTACTTCATTTGTTTACAGCTTTTAAAAATGTTAAAACTCAGCAGTCGGTCCGCAAATCTGGCCTAAATGTCAAACTAGCCGACACCCTTTGCATCTGTAAAATACTTCTTGTAATGCCTATTTCAATATTTGTAATGTTATTGTTAGTATTTGAGCAGTATTCTGTCAGTTTATCAATAAAAATATCAAGGTGAAAACAATTTAAGGAAAAATACAAGGTGAAATGAGTGAAAATTGAACTACTTTCAGTGTTACATTAAAGAAATTGCACCTTGAGTAGGCAAATATAGCTCAGTTTTGGTTCCTGGAAGAGGCAATAAGGGGGTAGAGTAGGTGTTATAGAGGAGTTATAAAGAAAATAATGAAAACATGAAAAACAACCACAAGTGTCAACACCACCCACAACTGTTAAAAACGCCCTTTGGAAAGTAACCGGACCACAAAAATGATTCACAAAGCCAACTTGGAGTGTCACAGCAAAATACACCATGAATTACAGTCAGAGGAGAGTAGAGTAGCCACAATTCTTTTCAAGTCAGAGTAACGTTACTTCAGAATAAAATTCAAATTCAAGTCATTAAGAAATGGTGCAAGAAATTACTCAATAAAGAGTACAAAAGTATTTGAGAAAAGTAACTTCACGTAACAGGTTATTTGAAATGCATTTAATTGGAATGACAAAACCTTAAATAATACACCAAATCTAGTGTTTTAAAGGATAGATCACTCACATGACTAAGCTAATGCTATCTGAAGGAGCAGTGGAAGAAACACAATGTAATATTTTCAACACTTTAGTCAGTTATTACTTACTCACAATACTCAAGTAGGAGTAAAAGTGTGCTGTGAGTAAACTATTCCAAGTTGTAATACCGATACCCACCTATAGTGTATTTTTTCACTTTCTATCTATCAAATTCAGTTAATTCCGATGCAAATACACTCACGCTTTGTGGGGGAGGAAGACATTTATTTTTTTATCTGCTTCACACAGGTTTGAGGAACCAAAACTACGATTACACCTGAGCCCTGCAGCCCATGCGATTTGAACTATAATAACCACTTCACGATGAATTTAAGTTAGAAACAGGCCTATAACTATAATATATCATAATACAGTCCATGTTCACGTTATATATTCATGCAACAGTCGCATAATTGGCCAATACAAAAGCCACGTGGGTTGCAGGAAGCGTATATACATTTCATTAATTAACAAATGTGGCAATTTATGATCCGTTTTGCCACTGGAGTAACACAACCACACTAAAACATAGTCTGCTTCAATATCAATCATTGTTTGAGCACTGGAAACACGCAGGTGACTAAAGTGAGTTAAATATAATTGTCTTACAGTTTGGTATTTGTCATCAGGAGAAACTTGTGAGGCACTGCCCTCTAGAGGCGAAGATCAGCCAGTGCTTCTTCTGCTTCAGCACGTTTTAAAGGACACACATTATGATTTCTTCCTAGTCCTTAGAAATGAACTATAACATATGTAGATCATATTTTACTTTTTGTTTTAAATTGTAAACTGCTAAATTGATCTAAAACGGTTTGGTAACAGAAATAGGCCCCGTGACTTCCTGTTAAAAATGCAAATTCGATCATTTCATAGTTGCAGTTCAAGTGCTCTGAAAGGCACCAACCTGACCTGGCAGTTTGGAGTCAAGGACATAGGCTATTTGTTCTTTTACAATCAAACGGGGAGCTTTCAGTAGGCATAGTGATATTATCAATTCAAACTAGACTCAAACGTCGCCTCTCTTTGTTTGAGATGCGCTCGGGCAGCTGCACAAGCCACGGTTTAAAAACACAGTCAGATCAGGGGCACAGCTCAAAACTTTGCATACATATTATACAAACGACAAACCACAAAGAGCAAAACAGTCCTTAGATGATGAAAATTGGCCTCATAGTCAAGTAAAAAATGACAATAAAACTAGACATGTGATGCTCCAACTTCACTACAAAATATATTTAAAAAATCATCCATCCATCCATCCATTTTCTACCAGGGTCGCGGGTGACTGGAGCCTATCCCAGTGACTTCGGGCCTTAGGCGGGGTACATCCTGGACAGTGGCCAACTCGTCGCAGGGCCAACACATTACAGACAGTTCACTCTCACATTCATTCACTAGGGCCAATTTAGAGTCACCGATTTTACATAACACATGCATGTCTTTGGACGGTGGGAGGAGAACCCACGGTAACACGGGTCGAACCCATGATCTCCTTCTTGGGAGGCACCGTGCACCCCATTTAAATTTGGCCTGGGGGCACCATTGCGCATGTCTGCTTATTGCACCTGATATCACTGTAGAACGCAACGGATTTTAATTTACTTTAATGTTGAAAACCTCACATGACTGGGAGTCCATTTTATTTCATGTTTTAATTAGTATAGTTGGCACAGGGACGTAGGCGGGGGTCGGGGGTAGGTGGAAGTAGACATTTTCAAAGCACTCAAGCCGAAACACCCGTTCCAACGCAGCCGCAGCACCGCGCTGAGCCTGCAGGGGGCGCTGCGCGGTCACGTGTGGAGCAACAGGGCGCCTTTGGGTGCCTCATTCAATCTGCTTTTTTTTTCTCCCCACAACTTTTTTTCCTCGCCTCAGAGCTGCTGCTGTTATTTGGACTCAGAGAAAGGAAGTAGCGCCTGGCTAGCTCTGTTAGCCGGGTCAAAACGACCATTTGCGCTGGAAAACAATGGACTTACGAGAGCTTTTGTCGCGTTTTATCTGCTGAACGCTCCTGTTTTACTCCCGCAAACTCTTTTACGTCGAGCGGTTTTTATTGGTTTGTGATCCAGGCGTGTGACTCTGAGCTTTGTGTGAGACTTTTTTTTTTTTTTTACCTCTGGTGTTAGCACTTTATTTGCAACTCTGCAGCTTTAGAACACATTTTTTAAGCACATTTTCTATTTCTCCGGTCGAGGCGGAGGGAATGCAGCAAAGAACCAAGACAATGAGAAAAACTACCGGGAAAGGTACGTCCACCACCACCTCTCTTCTTCTTCTTCTTCTTCTTCTTCTCCTGCTTCTTCTTCTTCTTGACAAATGGACAACAACATCATCCATTTAGCTCATTTGCGGATGTTTTATTTGTGTGTTTTGTAAAGGGAAGTTAGCCACATTGCGCTAACACGGTTCCGTCTTGCTGAAGCGTTCACCTCCGCGGCCGAAACCGTGTCTTTTAATCCAGAGGGAGAGGCTCCGACGCGGATAATTGTCTGTTTTGGTGTTGTAGAAATGAGCAGTTTTTTGCACGCGGCGTGACTGAGTGCGACTTGTTGCGGTGTGAATGTCCCCGGGGGCCCCTGGAGCACAATGTGACCAACAATGTGACCAACCTTCATGTCAATGGGCTGTTGTTTTGGTGAGGCCACTGTGAATGTCGGGAGCCCCTCCACGGTCGTGTTCCTGCTCCGCACACCGGGTTTGTGGAGGTGAAAATGGAACCAGAAGAACCCCCGGCGTCTGTGGAAACCAGCCCCGTGTCAGAGCTGTCATTATGGGCTCTTCATGGCTGCAATTTCTGCCTGGAAACGCCATGATTGGAGGGTTTTAGTGACTAAGGGTTGGCAATGTTTATAGAAAGGTGAAGCTGCTGGAGGAGTCTGCACGGCTTTCCCAATGAAAAATCACATGTAAAAATCACAATAATAAAGAAAAATAAATTAAACATATTTTGCAGGGCTACAACAATGAATTGCAATTATTATGACTATTTGACGATTAAAATATTTGTATTTTGATCATTGTTAATTGGACTTTGCAGACTTTAAAATACATCCCAAAAGACCATTTATAACAAAGACACTGGCATTTTAAAATCAGAATGTCAAAAAAAAGAATAAACCATTTCAGATTTTCATCAATTAATACAATTTATTTGTAAATATTCCCCATTCAGAAGCCTTCAGTCCTCATGGTTCAACCTTTTATTTGGTGAAACATCTTTAAAATATCTCTGGTTTGACTATAACAATCGTTTGCTGCGGCCCTAATATTTTCTAGTCTTGTTGTATTTGGTGAGTTCCTGTCCTCTGTCAGCGCTTCCTGTTATTACTCTTTACTGTAATGCTAAATAATAATGACTTTTAAAAAGCTCCAATTCCTAATTTATACTTGTTTTGTACATGCATTTGCTTGTGATTAATTACTGTTCAAGCCCCATTCTCACATTTAAGTTCCAAGTATTTCTCCAGTGTTTGCAGCATCCAAGTCTTGCAATAATGGACCACACTTTCAACTTCTCTCTGTCACTTGAGCAAATCTACGGCACTGGTTAGCATTGGCTGCATGTTACTGTCGTCTGACGTGAATTTATTCCTCTGCAAACCCGCAAGACTGTCACACAGAGCTGTTAGTTGTGGCTTCTGGTCTGTCAACGTCCCTGTTATGAATCAGATATCAGCTTTGTTTTTTCTCTCGTCACAAATAAAGCCCCCATCTGCCATATCCTGAATGTAATTATTAATATAATCCCATTTACAAGAGGATAACGACAAATCTGAAATGATTAAATGTGTGATGTTGCAGATATTGTCGACGGCAGCAATCAAGGTCACCACATTGAATCCGTCTAAATCGTTTCAAAGCAATTGGAAAAAGTGAAAGAAATGTGAAATCGCTATTACATGTTAATGCTGAAGTCTTATAGTGGGTTCAAATTGGAGTTGGACTAGCAAAAGCCATATGTTTGTGTGTGATGTTTTTTTTGTCTTGAGCAAACCAGTGGCGCTGACAGTGGCTGCAGAAGAAGGGGGAGGGGAGACCACGGATTCTGCTCCACCACAGCTTGTAATTGGCCTGCACGTCCGGCTTGATGCAATTGTGTGAAAAGGGATGAAAAGATAATTGATCCAATCGCCATCGTGGCAGCAGTTCATGGAGGTCTCTGAGCGAATGATAATCCAAGGGCTTTATTTTTTATGACAGGATCTAAACTGTGTTATTGTTTGTGACGGTATGAGCAGAAAGCTACAACAAATGATAAGACTGATGATGCTTTATTTCAGGTTTTGTTTATATAGGTCAAGGACATTTGGGGAGTAGAGCTTTACTGTGCGGCTGCTGCTGCTGCAAAGTCATTTGTATTGAGTCCCTGGACGACATAATGTTTCTGTGTGCAGCTGGAAGAGTGCAGTGATGATGTAGGCTGCACAAAGTAACCGCTCTTTCAGTAGCACACGGCGCAGGAGCAGCGCGAGTGTTGCAATGAGAAAGCATCACGTAAAACATGTCAAATACAGTAACGTCATATTCTACTATGATGTTTCTCTGAGGCTCTTCACGAGTTTGCATTTTCTCTGACGCAGGCGTTCTGGCTTGTTGCCATGGGTTTGGCAACAATCGCAGACATGTAGTGGCTTGTGTGTTCGTTTGGCAGTGAGAATGCATCAAGGAAAGGCCTATTGTAGGTCTCGGTGTTCAAAGATGAGCTGTGTGTTTTGTGCCTTGCCCATAAATGATACCGCACGATGCACTTGGACTGAAAATCCTTGAAATCTGAGGAGGTGATTGTGTTATAAAGCGTCAGGAAGGAGGACACAAGCTTTTGTGTGCGCTCCTTTTAGACATGTTTCACATTGACCAAGTACCACTGCATTCAATTTGAGCCAATGATTTAAGATAAGATAAGATAAGATAATCCTTTATTGTCCCACATGGGGAAATTTCATTGGTGCAACGCAGGTAGATCCAGAGGTAGATACAGAAGAACAGATCACTTATATTTATCATCTCTATCGCTATTCGGTTAGTTGGAAATAAATGGCTTAAACCTTTTGGATATGGATTTAAGTAGAGAGAAGGGTTGGAATTGTTCAGAGCCTAGAACACAATTCTCATCATTAATACATTAATTATCAATAAGATTTTAAGTCTAACATCATCTTTTTCTATAATATTGTTAGACTTTGGCTTGGCCATCAAGAAACAATGATAAAAACGTACATTTTCATTTGTAGTTGTACCTTTGGTATGTACAAGAAAATAGTTTGAAAAAGGAGTGAGTAGACATGCACCCTTATGTTGACCCGCCCCCTTTCAATACAGCTAAGAGTTCACACTTCTCTGTGCCACTTGTCATGTTAGAGAGGCTGACCAATGAGAGTAGTGATTTAGTACAGATTTTTATCACCCAGCTCCAGTGGAGAGTTGGCTCATTCTTCTTCATTCTTCAAGTCTTTTGCTCAACTTCTTAACTTGTGCACATCTTCCATTTCATTGTTTAATGTTCCTTCCACTGCACTTTTACTTCAGTCCGAGGTACTATTATTCGTCCTACTTCAGAATATTCATCTTGGTACTCAAGACAGGATTCTGACTAAAACAGCCTTATACACCATTGCTTTTGAGGGTCACCTTTCCAGTTAAATTGTTGGTAGCTTTTTGTGAAATAAGCTCTTTTTATCAATACTACTGTATTGTCTGCATAAAATGGCCAACTAAACATTTGCATTTCCAATGACCCACATTTTGCAGTGACTGAGCTACAGACTGAGCTAAGTGAAAACAGAGGGGGAGGGCAATGAGGTTTTCAAGTCATCAGCACCACAGACTCCTTGGTAACTTGGCTCTTTCCACATTGTGAAGTTGAATTCATGAGTTTTATAAATAGCCGGAGCAGTAATGACAGGGTACATGGGAGGAAAAGACGCAGAGACAGTTTAAGGATTGACTCGAGTTTGTTGTGCTATAACCTTTACTTATCTTTCTCAATTCAAACATAAACTCAGGATGATTGGAATCAGAGCTTGAAGATGATCTTGATTACACTAAATTGAGTGTTTACATTCTGATTACAGGCATGTTTAAGCCAAGACAAAGTTTAACCAAAATCTGCAGGAGCACTGGAGTTTTCCACACTGCAAAGGCAGGAGCATACATCAGTGTGGGCCAGATTTTGCTGACGTTTCAATGGAAAGGTTTGAATTATTGATTCACAATCTGAGTTTGCTTTCCACAGTTTGATGCATTTTATATTATGGAGTTACTGTACACAAAAGAAAACAAAGCTTGACACCAGTGTAAACCTAAATGTTTTGAAGGCAAAGGGTTGTTTAAACACACATCTGTCGGCTCATCGCTTGTTCTCAGGGACAGTGACATATGCAACCCTTTGCATAATGCAAGACAAAGCTGTGTTCAGCTCAGATTTCAGCGACATATTGCAGTCACTCTGTCGGCCCCGGCCCTGTCCTTACTTCTGAAGTGTGGATGCTGATTGACTAGTTAATGGCCTGGTGGAGTGCTTGACCTGCCCCTTCTTCCTCCATCACTCTCTGCGGATGCTGAGCCTGTCCCTCGGCTCTGGATTATGGCCAATGAGAAGACAAACCCTGAGGCGACTACACTTCTTTGTACTGCTCGGTTCCATAATCTCCTCAGATGCTGTCAAACGCCTAATGAGAGTCCTGTACCTATAGGTGCAGCTGTTGATTTGTGGAACATGATTACTTAAAACTATTCCATAAGGTTATTTAAGTGTGAAGGTTAAAACTTCACTATGAGCCGTTTACCATGTTAATGATCATTTACTCTTTTTAAAGTACAATAATTCTGTGAAACGCCCAGTCTATAGTTCACATCCTCTTCCAATAGCATCACCACTCACAAAACAAACCGTGATGTGTGCACTCCTGTACCTCCAGTGTACTGAAAACAAAAAGTAAATGCACAGCACATATCTTCTTCAGATCATGGAGGCTGGCTGTGATACAAAGAGTGTATTAGTTTGTTTTAAAATGTATCAAGTACATATTTAATCCACATTTCAACAGGTGGCTGAGTTCTTTTTAAACACAACCTAACATTTCAGTCATTGAAAGGATATAAACCCAGAGCCTGCCTTTTAAAGGGCAGTGTGAGTTAAAGCACATGCTGCAGTGAGTAATGGGTGCCACTGCAGATGCCAGAGGCAGGGTGTGCTACACTGGACACACCAGTGAAGAATGCTGGGCATGAGATGCCAGATTAACAGCATTAGTTTGTATGTACTGTGTGTTGAGTATTGCCAAATATAACATGGAGCATATGTTTTAGTTAAACATGCTGAAAGTCTAAACTGTGATGGAGCATTCCGTGAGCCCAGCCTAGATGCCTGAAGCTTTGTGGAGAGTGACAAAAGACCAGACGGAGACATGGCACAAACTGAGGTAGAAGAGATGCAGCAGAGACTGGGGCTGGGTATTGTCTAGTACTAAACAATACAAGACGTATCCTGATACAAGGTCCACGATACGACATGTAACCCAATACTCTGAACCTGATACAAGGTCCACGATACGACATGTAACCCAATACTCTGAACCTGATATAAGGTCCACAATACGACATGTAACCCAATACTCTGAACCTGATACAAGGTCCACGATACGACATGTAACCCAATACATGTCCATACCAGGGATACGTATCAGGATACCAGTATCCTGATACGTATCCCGATACATAGATATATTATAAAAACAGTGTTAAATGTTTTTTTAATGAATGTTTTATGTAGAATAACAAAATTCATCAAATCATTAACATTTTATGTTCATAATGTCCTTAATATCAGAATACAATTGTCCTATGAATACCCTTTCAGCGTAGCAGATTCAGTCTTAAACAGTTCATAACCTGCTGACTGCTGCATTAACTCAGACAGAGGGAAAAGTAGATTGATTTGTGTAAAATATTCATGTGACCAAGTCAACAAGGCACCGATTCCCTGGGCGGCCCGAAAACGGCCTTTTAGTCTGTGTAGAACTTATTTTCTCTGGAGGTTGGCAGCCCTATGTTAAATAATGCATACTAACACAACCGGAAGAAGGATTACGTAATATCGCGGCAACTTCCGGAATAAGGTGAATTGATATGTATTGCCAACAAGCCCGTCATGTCACAATATGGATATTTTGAGTACAGTCCTAGTGTAGACCTTGTCCGTGTGTGTCCTTGAGTCTACTGAGACTTGCACCGCTCTGTTTGTTTTTACACTATTTTTACACAGATGTCTGCCTTTGGTTACTGATGAGTGAAAACATGTGCAAGATGCATGGACCCTGAGAGAAGTGAAGCCGGACACCGGCAGGGTGGAAGTCATGAGAGAACCAGAGAAAACGCCGGCCATTTTCTTACTGAAAAAGTACCTTTGTACACCTGATTTAGTATTTAAACATATCTGTATTCCTAAAGTACTTGATATACTAAAACAAACCAATTGTACTTCTATAGTTCACTATTTAGTCCTAGGCCGCCCAAACACAGGTCACACCGCAGGGAAGAGGTTTTCATAGATTAAACAATCTAGAAGTACATTAAATGTCCACTTCCATGCTCTCAGATACAACAATATCCGACAAAGACACAGTTTTCATTGCAGGCTTGCATCATGAACGCCCTGCTGTTATCTGCCGTGCTTCAGTTCAGACTCGGGTCAAAGCATGTGAAATGTAGATCAGTGTTATTAATGTGGGGATCTTGGCTTGTATACAGAGAGTAATGTCAAACCACCCACACATACACCTCCTGTCCAGACTGGACTAAACCATTTCCCAGTGCTAAAGGAAAATATGGACCTTTTTACTACATGAAGTGGGCAAAAAGCCAAGATTTGTGCGCAAAGTAAACTTTGTGCAGCTTGGTAGCTAGTGGGTAGAAGGATTACTTGACCGTGAACTTTGAGCTGTTCAGTGGCTATTCTGGGGCTACAATAGAACTGTGTGTTTGGGAAGTGTTTTTAAAGCGGTGCAGCCCACATGAACGACTGCACAATACTCCATTCTGTCTGCCTTCATCCTTCTTTACTTCCTCTTCTCCATCCCTCCCCGTCTCTCTCCATCTCTTCCTGCAGCTGTCCCATTTCCAAACGACTCACCCTGCGTTATGTATTTGTGTGTGTATTTGTGTACATGGGGAAGTGCTCTCAAATTGAACCATTGTGTCATTCATAGTAGGACTGTGTTTTGCCTATTGCCTCATGATAAATATCTATACCTTTAGCTTAATACAATACATAAATATCCCTTAAAACCATGTTAAAAAATTACTAAAATGTATATGTGTTGATTTTGTAGAATTTAAAAATGCATTGGAATTTCAGATGAGCAGATTCAGCCTTAATGCAGCAGGTTTTATAATGTGTTTACAAGTTGTTAAAGTCCAGAAGACACAAAATTTTAACGATTGTGAGATTCTAGGCCCATTGCCTTTTGGCGCAGCACTTTGCTATTTGTTTTTTTTGTGTGTGTTCAAAGAAAGTATAGTTTTGCATTTCATCAATGTCAGTGCCTTTGATTCTCTTCTTGCCTTAACTTACCTCCTCAGTCTTTTCTGAAGACTTGAACTGGGTTAAACTTTACGTTTAGTTCAACATGGATACGATGACGGGTGCGGACAACCTTCCGGAATCCCCTGTCAACACTGACCAATGAGGTGCCCAAACAGCCAATCAGGTTAAGCTCGGCCTCCTGGCTCGTATTAGCACACATGCAATGGCCCCATTGGCCGGCTGTATTTCATTTGGCTTTAAATCTAGAGTTTCAGCTCTTTGGCCTGATTGAAAGCATAAATGTGTGGTCGCCACAGGCCTGTTTTAACTTGACATAAACTTAACTGTGTAAGAAATCACGGAAGACCAATGTTTGTCAAGAGTTTTTCCTTCTCCACTTTCAGAAAATGATTGCCTTTCAATACCTTAGAATAATGTTTAAGTCTGTACCTTTTTAAACCTCATCAATAAGCTGCGAGATCATTACTTAAGGGACTATTTCTTTACAATTTACTTTGTGTAAACAAGACAAAGGTCAGATTTTGACAAATAAATTAAGAAATAAATTATGCAGTTCAGTTTATTCTCTTTTTTTAATATATTTTTGCTCTCTTTGTAGCACTTTTTGAACTACGACTTCTCAAACTGTAAATTAGCTTGGATACAAACATTTGTATCCAAGCCAAATGTATCTTTATCTTATATTTTACTTACAAGGCGTTGTCCCATCACTAATTTACATCTCTTTTATTTGTATTAAATGGATTGGACTGTGCCGCTTGACAACCACAAGTTATTATTTGCCTACATCTCTCCACTATCACTGTCCAATATATAACACAGTTAACTCTATTCAATTACAGAAACGCTGTAATCAAAAATACAAGGAATTCTCTTCTGTTCAAATTATATACAATATGTGCTCAATCTGGCTCTAAAAACCTGGAGAAAAGCCACTTTTCTAGTCACTAAATATTACTGATCCATATATGGCGCTATATTTTCTCTACAGGTACATTTTGACAGTATAGAAGTAATTATGAGCCAAATAATCCTGATTATGATTTTGATGTTACGAGTGATAGCCGTTTTTATCAGCAATTAGTGACAAACTCTTATAATGCTAATGCTAAATGACTAGACGCCCCTGAACATCCTTCCTTTTCACACATGCGGTTCTTTGACCTGCACGTAGACCGGGACAATAGTGGTCCGGTTTTCTGGAGAAACTAGACAAAAAATCCGATCAAGCCCGTATCCGAGCGAGTAAACCTAGCGACTGACTTTAAAGGAGCATCAGTAAACCAGGAGCATCAGGATGGAGGTATTTACAGAGGGTTCAAGACTGATCTCTTTTTTCCACAGCGTGACCTGGCATCTGGACTGGGTTATAGCGGACGTACCAAATGTCAGATGGAGGAGGGGGGGGGGGCAGAGAGTGGGGGGTGCACAGCGGGTAGGGTGAGGGGGCGGCCTTTGTGAGAGTCTCCACACGAGGCAAGAGGCATGGAAGTCGCCGGAGTGACGCGCTTCAGGAGGCAGTTAAACCGACGGGAAGTGGCGCACAGGCCGAACGGATTACTGACCCGCTGTGATGTGTGTGCATAAAGTAGGAGTTTATTAAGCAGCGCCCGAGACTAATGTTGCATTGCCTCGAGAGAAAAACACACAACTCCGTGATCATTTCAGGCTGTTCGTAAATAGGTCATCCGTGTTTTTTAAGGAGCGATGTTTACCACACGCGCGTGATCGGGGTCATAACTGCCCCGGAGGCATGTTAAATGAGCAGCAGTCTGCCAGAATCAGCCCGCCAATACGCTACGTTCAGCATCCTCGCATAGAAAAAGGGAAAATCAATGGCAAGCGCTCTAATGACCACGCACAAATTGATTGGTTGGAGCGTTGTGTAACGGCTGGCGTGCAGGTTTTTGAAATCGGACGTGAATTGTATTTTGGCATAACTTAAGAATTTCACCTTTAAAGTTTAACACTTGTTAATAGCCAGCAGCAGATGCTCCACAGCCCGTATTGTTCCTGGATGGCTGTCGCGGGATCTGACCTCAAGACGGGGGGAGGAGCCGAGCGTTTAGTGCCCCTTTTTTCTGCCCTTTTCCTCCCTCACTCTCTCTTTTCTCGATCTGTGTACGTCTTATTGAGCTCGTCTTTGCAGCATGAGTTAATTCCTGAGGTTCGGCACGGTTGTAAACAAAAGGGTTGGTTTGTGAAAAGGCCACATGGCTCTGGGAGGGCCCTGTGTCCATTCACCGCCGTTTGAGGGGCATCTGCGCTTCCTATAGCGTGGATACCCCAGGGCTGGTGTTGGCTCTGTGCTGCAGCAGTAGGAGCAGCCTTTACACATTTATGAATCTGGAGCGACACATGAACGCCCAGGAGGGAGAATACACGTCAGAATCAGGCACACACCAAATCTACAGTGCTTTTCCAGTGTTTCTCATTGTACCCACGGGACAAACCGCCTCTTTGGGCACAGAGCCAGCCCTTCTCATCTCCATGTGGTCATGTGTGGAGAGAAGACTGCTGATGGATACTTCAATAACCCCTGCTCCACTTTCTCCTGGGACTGACGCACAGGCTCAAATGTTTGAAATCCAGACTAAAACAAATTGGTTATATTTAACTTAAACACAGATGTTCAGGTGGTGCGCAGTCTTAACAAAGTTCGTGCTTGTAGTTTATCATAAGCAGATGCTTCCTGAATGTGTACGGACATTTTTATTTAATAAATGCCATAATTGGAGCCCCACGTTTTATCCTAGTCCATCTGCGTTAATGGCAACAGTGTTTTCTGTGTTCTGTGTATAAGATGTGCTAATAAAGTCACAATCTATGTACTATTTTACCGTTTTAAGCCAAGAAACTTTAGTTGGGAACATCCGGTGTAAAACCATTATCAGATCAATAAGCAGATCACTTCTCATTAGGAGACAGATTAATTGTGATAGTGATAAACGAGATCCCCCTATGCTCACATTAGATTTACTTTTCTTTGTAATGTGCAGTAAAAGTAAATGATTAAAGTCGCCAGAGCAGCTTTTTGCTTAACTGCTTGGACTGCATCGTGTTTCTCTTGTTACCGTGTGCTGGTAAATGCCTCTTATGAGCATTCTGCATGCATTATGTAAAAGGGAACCATGTAAACATAAATACTTTATGAAACATTAGTATGTCACATAACTTCACACCATACTCTACAGATATATATATATATATATATATATATATATATATATATATATATATATATATATATATATATATATATATATATATATATATATATATATACATACACACTCATCCTCAATATACATGTATAATTGTGATAACTTTAAAGAGTAATCATGAATGTTTTAGAAGAAACAATGACTTTTTAAAAAATGTAATAATCTGCAAACTCAAATGGAATTAACTTATTTGGCTTTTCTCCTTCAGAACTTTTGATTTCATACATTTCCATCTACAGTGTAAATAAATGAAGGATCTCACTATTTTTGTGTCAGTGATTTTTAATAATTGTAAAATCTGTTCTTCTCCCAATCTTACAATACTAACGTTTGAGCCCTACTCATCTTTAGTGAGTCAGAACCGTCTCATTTACAACATTTCATAACTGGGGGCAGCCTCGTTTAGTCACTGCTTCTGCACAAGTCACTGCACAAAGGGCTCCGCCTCTAGTGGAGCTTTTTGGTGTTGAAAATATGTGTAACTATCATAAAACAAACGAAGGAGTCAATGTTAAACTAAAAGCAAGTTCAATTGTTCAGTTTGTGTTTATGTTCTAGATTTACTGTCTAGATAGAGTGTCTTTTCTGGGAGTGTGAGTTTAGTGACATCATTGGGCTTTTAGTGTGTCAGAGTACATATGAACCCACTGACATAGATGGGACTTCTGGCTGTTGGTCATCCACTTCCTGTTTGATCAGAGACTGTCTCAGCTCTGACTCTGTTTGTGTCATGGAGGACTCGCTGGAACACTCTTGAAATGCTTTCACACGTCTCCAATGATGAGCTCATGTAGTAGCAGCGACTCGCCGTATAAAAGCAGACTATTATTCTGCCTCGGCCTTCTCTCTTTCAGATCTGTGAACTTGCCATTGTTTTGTCCAAACGTATTAGGAAGTGGTCTGTACAATGAGCCAAACATAGCTCGCTTGTTTTACTTCTGTTTTACTGTATGTGTCAACCTATCGTCTCAAGGCAAATTTAAACATAAGTAACTTCTGCTGTTTAGTCACCTTCAAACTCTAAAACAAACCTCTGTCTTTAGATTCAATTGTGAACCTGTTGTCCCTTAGTTGTTTAGTCAGTTAATCAGGCTATGGCGTCTGAGCCAACACGTCTTTTATTTGTTGACCAATTATTTTACCACAATTATTGTACGCACAACAACAGAAGGGAGAAGTGAGTTATCTGCAGGTTTGGGAGTGACTGGACAGTTTAATGTTCTTTTACACACACTATAGTATTTATTTTTTGCACAAAGATTCAAATATTTTTTGTCAGCGCTGCGCCATCTTTTAGTTGATTAATTGATGCACAGGACATATTTTGGACAACCAGGATTTTTTTCTTTAGTCAACTACAAAAAAAATACATCTTTGTAAAAATAATAAGAAATAAACTGTTGTTCCTTGTAGTGGTTTAATCACAGATTTGAGTTGCTGTTACTGGTTCTGAATAGGCTTAGTTGACCTGTCTTCTCTGTGATCGGGGTTTGGTTAATGAGTTTAAGTTCCAGGGCCAGGATGCCCTCTGCACATGGGTGTAAGTTCACTAAGCTGCAGCTGACTCCCTCAATACTTCTGCTGTAGTCTGATGCTCTGGGATGTGTCTCGCCGTAAGCAGCTGAAGTGCCAGGCTAAGCCCACACGGAGCAGACTGTGTCTTATCTGAGGAATGTTAGCCATCTTTACAGAGGATCTCTCTCAGTGGGGGAACCGTATAATCTCACTCAGCTTTGATTGTCTCCTGGGACCTCTCTCTTTCTGTCTATGTTGACTTTTCGCCGCTGTCAGCGTCTCTTCTTTCACCGCACTGACACACAAACATGCACACACACAATTAGACTTTAACCATAGCAGATTTTTGCTATGCATTATATTATTATTATAAGACCAAACAACATTGACATTGTGTAAAATGTGAGTATCTTTACAGCCTCCATGATGTGGCCTAATGCTGAGCCTGTCTCTGTACTGTAGTTTTGAATAGCTTGGTTTGGCTTTACAGGCTACAATGCTACATGCTTCTGGGGCTGTGGTCAGCTCCACTGGCACGAGCTCAGGCTCATGACTCGGGCTGCTCTCGTTTTCCTTTCATTTGTCAATGTGAACCAAATGATCCAAATCCTCTTTTTTTGCACTGGACATCACTGTCAATAAAATGCCAGTTTTTTCATGTGGGTTATTAAGGTTTCAACCAAAATATTATCCTTGCATTTGTTTTAAAGATCTCAAATGCTTTGTATAATCAGAAACACCAGAAAGAAACCTTTGATGAACTCTGTTATAAAAATGACATTGAATGCTGCCCGGGGGTTGAGTGTTAAGTTAAGGCACAGCACACGTGTGCCAGGCTCCAAGTGCAGCCGGCCGCAGTGTTGCGAGTTCAAATCCCGACTCCGACAGTTTACTGCATGTCCTCCCTCTCTCTCATCCCCATTTCACACTAATGGGGATGTCTAATAAAGCCAATGGGCAAAAAAAAAAATGACAATGAAAGCAGTTTGTCCCTTGACCTGTTTTTTTACGTACACACTTTGTTACTTTGAGATTTTTAAAATAAACTGCTCTGTTTCTTCAGAATGATAAGCATGATAAGCTGTAGGCTTCTTTGGATCATCATTACTGAAGCAGTGATTTAAACCAGACTCTTGTTTCCTCAGGGCCCCAAATGTTAGCCACAGTTGATTTAGACATGTTTGCAAAGGTCTAAAAAAAGGAAAATGGCTTGTTTTTTTGTTTTAAACAAGGCACAGTGCATTTCAGAGTTGTTTTGAACATAAAACGTCAATGAGTTTATCTTAAGACAAGGACATCAGACTGTTTTTTTAAACTGCAGCATTCTACTTAAATTGATGAGCTGTCAAAGATGGCCACATTCTTTAGGTGTTTAATGTTTTCCTTCCTTGCATAGTAAATGTGTTAATATGTGGCTGTGTTGTGTCTCTGTCATTTCTTTACACAATCGGTGAGCTCATCTGTGAAATCTGTTATTTTTTGCCGCCTCCTAAATGTGAGAAATTGCACAGTTGGCAGTGCACTTTTCTGTTGCAGGGACTGATAACTGTTTTAAAGGACCTTATCGCCACACACTGAGATATTATGGCCTTGTCTAATGAGCATGTGTGTTTATGGGTTGCAGGAGTTGCCTGGTGAGAGAGGCGGGGGCATGCTGAGGCCACTCCCCCTGGCCCAGGATGAGTGTCAGAGATGGCGCTGCCACCATGGCAACGATCGCAGGTGAAGGTGGAGGGGGAGGAGGGCCATCCAGCCTCAATGACCTCGACAACCGCTCGTACCTGCTGCAGATTTACCCGCGGCTGATGACCCAGTCCTCTGCCTGCTGCTGCCTCATGTGAGTCGCACACTGTAAAACATAAAGGTGACATTGTGTAAAGTTAACACGTGCAAATGTGTGTTTCTCAGAGTGCAGAAGGACTCCACAGCAGCCTCCGTGATCTCAGATGCTGCGGCGGCGCTGGGGCTGGACCCCGGGCGTTCTTATGTGTTGGCAGAGGTGAAAGAAAGTGGAGGCGAGGAGTGGGTCCTGGAGGCCGGGGATCTGCCGGTGCAAAGGGTTTTGCTGTGGCCTCGCAAAGCCCAGGAGAAACATGCTCAAAGTCTGGGCTTCTACTTCCTGCTACAGGTACAGCTCATCATTAACCATCTAGAACAGGGTCTATTTTTATCTGTTTTATTGTCATGGCTGTTTTTGAGGTCACACACTGTCAGTAATTTATGTGGGTTAAGTACATTTCATTTTTTCACCTTAGATTACATTCAAAGGGAGGATCTGACACCTGTGCACTTACTGGTTTGAGAAAAAGGAACTATTTTCACAACTGCACCTGGGTTGCCAGTGTCTTAACCTTTGAGTATGTTTGATGCTAGATCATGTTGATAGATCATGTTTAACATTTGAAACTACATTTCTATATACCCTGCCCTTTAAAAGCAGCACATTGTAACATTGAATCAATACCAAACCTGAAAAACACATTTGTTTGTTACTGATGTGTAGAGAAGTTAGAATTTAAACTACAGACCTCATCCTTTCATGGTTTAAAAATCAATTTTGATAACACGTGTACTTTGCAACACAGGAAAGGAACCTTGATGGCACCATTTGTTACGTGCACCTCCCGCCACTGTCCAAGGAGCAGCAGGTACAGCAGTTGGCTGCGAGGGGCTTCCTCCCTCCACCACAGGATGATTTTGCAGACCTTTGCAAACTCCCTGTCCTCAATGAGGACACTATATTAAACAATCTGAGGACACGCTTCTACAAGAAAAAGATCTACACCTATGCAGGCAGCATTCTCATCGCCATCAACCCTTTCAAGTTTCTGCCCATCTACAACCCCAAGTATGTCAAGATGTACGAGAACCACCAGCTGGGCAAACTGGAGCCCCATATCTTTGCCATCGCAGACGTGGCCTACTATGCCATGCTCAGGAAAAGGGTCAACCAGTGCATTGTCATCTCTGGAGAGAGCGGCTCAGGCAAAACCCAGAGCACCAACTTCCTCATCCACTGTCTCACTGCTCTCAGCCAAAAGGGCTACGCCAGCGGAGTGGAGAGAACCATCCTGGGGGCAGGGCCTGTCCTGGAGGTAAGAGGGTTTTCAGAACTACTGTGTACATTGTGTAGTTTTTCTACAAAGGACAAGGATAAATCTGTGTTTTAGTGAGAAAGAATCTTCTGCTTCTATAAGGAAATTGAAACTGTTTTATCTCAGCTTGTTGTACACCACACATATTGCGGAATAGATTCATGTAAAAGCGTGACATCATTTGGAAAACTCTTTTTGCTCTTAGAGGTACGAGAGAGGAAATACATTTTTTAAATAAATAAATGTATAATATAATTTATGTTTTTTTTGCCTGATATATGCATGTTTTAGTGGCAGGGGAAACCGGAGCACCCATAGATCCCCTTACAGAGTTTATTTGTACCCAATCTCTTGCACATAAACCTACAGTACTTACATAAAACATAACATCACGCAGAAGTATAAACTATTCTTTATTAAATCGCTGACATCACGCCATAGTCTAAACCAAAGCTGTAGTATTATCATAAATATATAGAAGTAACTTTATCTAATCTTTAATCCACTATTTTGTATTAGTATACTTAGCATAGTATTAGCATATATACTTATATTGTGTTTGATGAGATCACCAGTATAAACCTGTGAGGAACCCTGCGATACTTCCTGTCCTGTGACCCTTGACCCTCCTTGACCCTCCTTGACCCAGCTGCTCTCCAGCATCTTGTGTGGTGTAAAAGGCTGTGCCCAGTGGAGGTAGAACAGCGCTTTTGTAACAGAACATTTACCAGCTGTAGTAAGTTTCCACTGGCCGTCACTCTCGACTCGCTGGATTTGCCTCGCTCTTGTCAGCCGCTGGTTCTTTCTGACGGATGAAAATGCTGCACGGAGACTGTTTTTACCCTTCATCAGCAGAACCCGCGTCCCTCCGGTTCAGCCGCTGCCACTTTGTTGTTCAGTCGCTCGATGCATTTTTCCTGCTGTCCAGTTCCAGAGCTGTGGTTGCAGAGGCTGACATTGAGATGCTTTTAGCCTTTACTGGTCAATGGAGGAAGTCTGTCATTAAGTCCAAGTATTTCTGCTCTTTTAGACATCCCATTGTATTCATAAGCAGTGTATGTTACATTAGGGCTGCAACTAACGATTATTTTAGCAGTCGACTGGCCAAACCATTATTTCCAATGTAAATTATGATTATTTGAATACGTTTATAAGCAAATTAATGTTGCAATACTGTGAGGGAAGGCTTTGAGATTCTTTTATTGATGAAAATGAGGAATTGTTTATGATTTTTTTTTATTAGATTAGCCTTTATTGTCTCCGTATGGATATTTGTCCTTTGCATTTTACGCATCCTTCAATGTCGGTGGGGCAATATGTCGCATGCTGCTGTCCTTGTTATTAAAAGGTATTTTTGTGTGCCTTTCGGAGTCCCTAACGATTAAAAAATATGTCTGCGATGTTTTTTCCTGGTCGCCATTCGTCGATTAGTCGCCGCAGCCCTGTATTACATTGTGATTTCTGCATTTTTGTGGCCCGGACAAATACAGGGGGTTGATCCACAGGCCTTGGTTACATTTTGAGGAGATGAGGTCATTGTTGCAAGTCCTGGCTGCTGGCAGATTGAACCACTCTGACCTGAAAACACACTGCATAGCAAAAAGACCCGCTACTATTCGTTCAAAGTTTCTCCTAACAAAATTAAGTACTGCGTATCCTGTAGTATGCATATTTTCTTTGCTTGGCCATGTATAAAAGGCCTACTCGGAACTGTGAGCGGTTTACTCGTGAACTGGTTTAACTGGTTAATCTGCTTGTGGCATAGCCCTTTGGGAGCTCTTGTTTTCTTTAGACTTGAATAGAGATTATGTGTACTTGTTTTATTTATATATATGACTGTATTTTGTAGAAATGTCTCATTGTATGTGTAGTAGTAATAATAATAATCATCACATTCAAATGCTTGCTCTTTCCAAGCCGTGATTTCTTCATACTGATTTATATGGTTTTATACTGTATAGTGTTCAGATCTCCTTGAGTCCATCTCATATCATTATTGACAAGAAGTGCCTATCGTCCGGAACTTTCTTTAACAGGAAGCAGCCACAACACGGGAAGTAACCACGCTTCTTATGCTTGCCGTGACTTAAGCTTGGAGGGGCGTGGACAGACGAGAGCTGTATTGTTGTTCAGGAAGTGTAAAGAAGTTGCTGACCGTTCTAACTCGTGTTCTAATTGTCTGTTTCCACGTTACGGGTCTTTTATATTTTGGCTGTATTGTCTGTGTCTTTATGACGGACTTAATGAATTTGGGCGTAAAAGCACCAAGGTGATACGAGCTTCAGACTGCTCCCAGATCTATTCAAGGCAGCGTTCTTCCCACGTGAGCCTTGGTTTGATGTGGTGCTCCTGTAGACATGGGCGAGGCTGGGTGAAATGGCTTCAGCCTGGTGAAAGAGCCCACAACGTCATCATCACTGGAGCTCGAGCATTAAGCTGTACGCTCTGCCGACATCAGCTTTCTGTACATTAATAGTTAATAAATGCAGTTTATTTTATTCCTTGTTTTAATCCTTATTGGGGTCTAGATTGTTATGTTGGAATTATATTGTGGAATATCTAAGTATTATATAACTAGGAGTTTTTTCCCCCTCATTTATTTATTGCAATGACAATCAGTTACTGCTTGTGTATGTCTACTTGAGGTTCAAGTATTTCACAAAATGTGCAAAAAATATCACCTTTTATACCATTGCTTGAAAGATTACAGTTTTAGCCCTGCTAAAGCTTTGATTTTAGACTATATTCAATTTGACATCTCCAAAACAACTATTTTAATATTGTCATTTTTTTATATATTTCTCCCCAACCAGAATTATGAGAGGAGTTTGTATAAGAACAAATCATTATTTTGACTATGTTTCGTACTCTGTTTGAAGTAAAATATCATTTGTCAATACATAATTATGAATGTGATCCCGAAGTATGTCAGAGTAAGCTTTTGCATTTGCTTTGGGGTATTTCTAAACAAACTCCTGCCACAATTTCAACGATCTCCTCAAATAGCTCTTAAAGCTGTTGTTTTAACTTAAAGAAAACGTTCTTTGTGAACCCCAACCGTTAATTATAGCTTGAGTGGTTCAAGTGCGGCTTTAGGATGTGTTGTGTGTTGCCAGTTTGGATGGCAGCCATGCACAGTGGACATAAATGCTTTCACTCACTGCCAGTGCCATGTGATCTCATCAAAACTCCTTCTCTGATCGAGGATAACAACAAACGGTTATTATTAGGTCACTGAATGCTACTCTATGTACCAACACAACAACTACAAATGAAAAGCCTATTTTTCTGCTTTTGGAGTGATGTTTTTGAGAGTTTGTGGGGCTCTGGGTGTGGGAAATGTCAGTGGCAGTTGGCTTTCTTTTAGCCTTTTGTGAAAGTACCAAGTCTGCAGTGAGGTGTCGGGGCCTTGGCAGCGGCCGTGGAAACGGTTAGGGCTGTTTCTGTACTAAAAAATTGTCTTCATTTTATACTTCTTGTTCTTGATATTAATACTTTTTGAGGAACACATCAGCTTGTTTATTCTAAACTATTGGCAGTACGTATTGTAGGAATTGCAGAAAAAGAAACTACATCCTGATTCCTGTCCTAATAAATTAAATTGGGATGGGCTAAATGCCAAAAAGTCTTGTGTAAAGTTATAGTATAGAGTATAGTTGAAATCTATGACACCTGTGAGTCACAGGCTGTCACTCATTATTTAATTTTGGACCTTTTTGAATTGCAAAAACGACTTGACAAAAGAAATAAAGTGTAAACCTTGTATCTGACCTGCCTAAAGCGATGCAGTGGACGCGACGCTGCCAAATCCTATATGCATCACCAAGAAAAGAATGCAGGTGAATAAACATTAATAAAAAATGCATTAATCAATTATAACATGGTTAAACACATTAATAACATGGTTAAAAGCTCTTAAACGTCTAAACATTAACACTAAACACAATGTCACACGAATCGCAGATTGTCACAGCTATCAGATTGCAAGTCGATATTTGTTGACAAATTGCCCAGCCCTACTGTCATACGAGTGTTTGTCACACTTTTATTTTCAAAGAAAATTACAGTGCAGAGTGGAATTGTGGGTATATAATCTATCCTACCCTGGTGCGTTTGCCTGTTGAGACACACAGCTTGTAAACGGCACTGCTTTTGAGAAACTCCCCTTTGGTCAAGCTCTTTGTGTTTGCCGTGTATTCACCAGTGTCTTAATCACACATATTTAGTAAACTGAAAAAAAAAACAAAGTCCATCTTCATAAAATTATCTTTGCTTTACACTGAAAGTTTTTATTGTTTTATCAATTATTTTTGCAGCATTTATTATAGAATATAGATGATGTATGCAATGTTTGCATTTTGCATATCTTAAAAACAACAATTTGGATCGTCTTGTAGACAATTTATTTCCCATCTTCATTTAGTATTTTAGCATAAACTGCATCAACCCTAGAAGAGCAAGTCAGGTCTTGATGTAGGAAACTCCGTTTTCTGATGGTCATGGCTTCAAAAATCATTGAATCTCTTCCTCATACCTAACGGACGCTGCAGCCAATCAGGTGCTGGGCCGATGGGCATGTTTGAATACGAATGATGCTGTGACTTGTTTAGAATTCTCTGTATGGTGTTGCAGAGATTACCCAGGGTTTTATGCTGCAGAGCTTGTTGAGGGGGGTAAATGGGAGAGAAACTGAGTTTTTGAGCTTTTCATTTTCAATTCCTGTTGAGTAAAGGATTGCGTTCTAAGCACAAGGTGAGAACAATGAAGTGTATGAGCTAAGTTTACTGAGGAGGGGCTTTGAGGGAGGCTCTGAGCAAACCCCTTGTTGGTTGAAGAGTTTTTTGGTTGTCAATGACAAATCTGATTGAAACACAATATGATACCCGTGGTCTAGAAATTAAATCTAAACAGTTTTCTTGTTGAGCATCGGTTTGGTGCCACAGAGGAATTCATACATTGTGCAAACTGGATGAAGGTGTGATGAAAAGCGCTCAAAAACCTACTTTGGCGCACTGACAAACTGAAAGTAGGTCAGCAGTTGCAGAGGAATCCTGATGGCGGCCTTCAGGCGTGTGTGAAGTTGTGCCCCCTAACTGTCTCCAATCAGGACTAACAGCACTGTATCAAATTCATCCTGCAACTGCCTGCACAAACACAATGCAGCGCCTATTTAACATTCACTGAGTCAACTTCCCCTGTGCTGGCCTTTTGTTTGTAGCTGTATCAGTGGAGCTGTAACCATGTGTGCAAGTGCATCAGGAGCAAACGGAACCCGCTGTATCAATGATTACTGAAGGTCTGCAGTGCCGTGTGGCTCTTTATTTATTTGAAGATGATAGGACCCAACTCAAATATCGATCCAGCAACTTATTCTGACAGACTTAGGCTTTTCAATGCAGAGATGTGTTTTATGATTAGGCCTGTGCACAATATATATCGATATCGTGACGGACCTCCTAGTAGTACGTGTATCGATACAGAGATGTGTGATACTTTTAAATGACACAAAGTCATTAGAAATTGCTGAGTTCTACACTTCTGAACCTGCAGACTGCTGTATCAAGACTGAATCTGAGGAGCTGAAAATAGGACAGTTATATTCTGATTTTGAGGACAACGTGAACATGAATTTCTAATGCATTTTATTATTCTACTTACCAGTAAACTTTTAACGTCGGTTTTAAGGGATATCCATGAATCAGGATGTATCAAACAGAATTGTGTTGTGAGGTAATAGGCATTACCCAGCCCTAATTGTCATACTTTAAATTATTTATTGCTGCATTAAGGCAGTTTCTGCAGGGCTGAAATGTGACTGGATATGTATCAGGACATGTATTGTATCAAGCTCTGAGTGTCGAGATACGTATCATGATGTACTTGGCAATACTGAGGCGTAGATAATGGCATTGAGTGAACACGCTTGAAAAACCTTAGTCCAAGTGACACATTAGCTTTTTGTTTATTTAAAAAGCTCATGTTTCAAAGTCATTTATCATTTCGGACTTGTACGTACTTTCTCTTCCTCTGCTTCTCATTCACGCACACATTCTCACAAGATAATGAAGCAGAGGCTTGAGTAGAGAGAAAGGGGGGCAACCAGATTGATGTGTCTTTAGTGCAGGCCTCAAGGGGACAGTGCATCCTCGCTGCCTTGATCGGAAACATTTGCTCTATTTCATATGTACACATTCACTCTGTGCTACTTTATACCTGGTATATTATTTTTGTTCTCATTTATACTTTCACATGCACATTTGTGGTTATTTTTGTGTTGAGCAATGCATTATTTCCTGTTTTTGTTGTAATAATAAGGTTACTATAACACATAAACTGTATGGAGTCTTCCTTAACTATATATTTTTTACTTCTCTCAGGCTTTTGGAAATGCCAAGACTGCCCACAACAACAACTCCAGCCGTTTTGGTAAATTCATCCAAGTGAATTACCTGGAGAGTGGTGTTGTCAGAGGGTGAGTAAACATGCATGTTTTCATTTCATAACGAGGGTTTATCCTTTGAATAACAGTGGTCGTTTTCATAGTCATGTGATTCCTTCTCCAGTATACCCTCTGAAACTTTTACATCGCTCATGACCTTCCTGCTTCCCAGCCCTGACTGTTGCCGTGAGCTTCAGTGTCTGGTTAGCTCCGTCACTTCCGTTTTCTTGTAAAGAGTGTTGGGGCACTGCTCATTCTCTTAAGGGGGAATATTGGGTTAAGGGGTAAACTTGTCATTTATTTGTGTGAGGCAGCAGCTGGTGTTCGGGAGTTTGCATTTAATGGTGTCCCAACCGGATTATCCCCTAATGACAACGACTCCCATTGTGTCCCACTGGGTTTCTTACTCTTAAGTGGGGTTTGAAATCCAATCAGGAAATTTAATTTAGGGGTACATACCTCCTATATTATTTCATATTTACAGTTTTTGAGCTTCATGGGGCTGTTGTTTATTATTAAAACTAATTAAAAGGCCATCATCACATTGTATTTATCTTTAACCAATGGGGTAACGAACATTTACCACTGCAAAAAATTTGCTCCGTCGGCCCAACAACAACAACAACAACAACAACTGTATGAAAATTAAACTAGACATGAGTTTAGCAAGCTTTTCATGAGGGCTTTACCTGTCATGTTATCTCACTTTATTGTAATATTACAGTTCTGATGGCACTGAAGACTTGTCAGGTTATTTCTTGTGAAAAAAGGTTTCTATATACGTTGAGTTTCTAAAAGATATGAGTGCAGTAATACTGTGTTGCATGACTGTGTCTTGAGGGAGTGGCAGATCGACTTTGAGAGTGGCTTTTGCCATCAGCACTGGTATTTTAGCTCTGCAGTGTCAGGAGGCAGCTCTTTGACATGTAATGTAACAGGAACGGTGAATTCAGTGTAAAATGACCAAGACCAGTCTAATGTGCAGCTGTCTACTTCATTGTGCAAGCCTTTGTCAACATTTGGGACTTGACAAATGCCTGTGTGTTTCTTTTTTAGCAGTTCTCTATTGTTGGTATGTCACAAGGGCTCGTGTCATTGTTGTTTATGACAAGCAACACCAACGAAACAACAACGGCTAATTTGTAAGGTCTGATTTGGAAACCTTATCGTGGCTGAGTAAAGCACTGGCTGCCGTATGATTCACATTCACGAGATAAACATTTTATTGCCCTGAATATCTTTGCTGCATCTTTCTTATATGTGGAGCTCTTTCTCCCAGCAGACACACTTCTCCAAGTCTGTTTTAAGTGGAGTGATACCTGATTATTGATTGTTGCCTCTTCTCCCCTCCCTTTCTCCTTTTGTCTGTAGAGCTGTGGTGGAGAAGTATCTTCTTGAGAAGTCACGTCTCGTCTCCAGAGGGAAGAATGAGAGGTGAGCGGCAACAGCTGTGGATCTGACCTCTGACCTGCTGATCTGTTTAGGGCCTTTTAACCAAAATTAGTTATTTCTGAGAGCACACCAACATCCATCCATCCATAAATTTTCTTCCGCTTATCCGGGGCCGGGTCGCGGGGGCAGCAGTCTAAGCAGGGACTCCCAGACTTCCCTCTCCCCAGACACTTCTTCCAACTCCTCCAGGGGGATCCTGAGGTGTCCCCAAGCCAGCCGACACCTTAACGTGGTGGAAGGGTTTGAGCACCTGAATTATCCCAGGAGCTATGTAGTCGGGTGCTTTAAGCCCCTGGCAGGGTCTCCCAAGGCAAACAGGTCCTAGGTGACGGGTCATACCAAGAGCGGTTCAGAAGCCCCTTATGATGAGTACAAGAACAAGGGCACTTACGTCATCCGGATTGGCGTTACAGGGGCCCCATCCTGGAGCCAGGCCCGGGGTGGGTGTCTGGTGGCTGGGCCTTTCCCCCACTGGGCCCGGCCGGGCACAGCTAGAACGAGTGACGTGGGGCCGTCCTCCCGTGGACCCACCACCTGCAGGAGGGATCCGTAAGGGGCAGAGAGATCTGGGCGGCAGTCGACGGCAGGGGCCTCGACGACCAGATCTCCAAACACACACCAACATTCAACTATAAAATATTTGTACAAACATTCGAGTTACTAAGTGGGTGTATTAAGTAATATGCAATGTACGTAATATGTTGCTCATCCACACAGCTTCGTATGAATACAGCAGTGTTTTTAGTTTCTCAACTAGTTTTTATTGTACCCGTATTCTCAGTCACTTAAGTCAATAAATACTCTGAGCTTACATCAAGCACTTGGTCCTACGGCTTCTTAGTCATCAAGGTTTCCTGTTTAGGTTCTGGTGGAAAATGTACTTACCTTCCAAAAATGTGGGAGTATTCTTGGGTCTGCTCCTGTAGCCTGAGCATTGCCAATACATCTTCTGTGTCTAGCCACTGAGTAAGCCTATATGATGTCATTGTTTGTTCGTGATAAACCTGGAAACTCATTACGCTAGTCGACTTTTACAATACGGCTCTGTTGCCTGTCCTCCGACCGGCCTGATGATGCACGAGTGGAAAACTGATATTAACATCCAGATGATTGACAGCGTGCTGGGTTTAATACAAGGAAGACAAACACAAATATGTCCCGTAAAGTATATTGAACAAACTATGCAATCATTTTCACTTAAAAAAAAAAGTAACATTTAACATCCAAACACCATCTGATTGATTTTATTTGAGACTTATAATGATGAAAAATCGTATGTTAATTTGTGTGGGAAAAACTGTTTTGTCTTTACCTGGTCAAATGGCAAATGTATAATAAAAAGATATTGAGCAGCATCTAATTAGTGTGTTATTTTCTAGGAATTACCATGTGTTTTACTACCTGCTGTTGGGCGCGTCAGAGGCGGAGAGAAAAGAGTTTAAATTGTTGGCTCCTGAAGAATACTTCTACCTCAAGCAGGTAACATTTTGCCTTTTTAAAAACAAGTCACTGCAACTTTGAAATGCTCTTTGTTTTGTAATATCACCTCAGGGGTAGTTCAGCACATGAGACTAATGCTGCTAGTTGAATGAGGTGCTTTATGTTTCCAAGGTTCCCATGTGTAGCTTGTTAATTGAGTTTTTTTGTTTTTTTTTCTCTATATACATACATTCCTCTTTGTCCCAGAGTGATCCATCCTACAATAAGTTTCAAAGGTCCCATGGTTCAAATGTCCAGATGAATACTTTTGAAACCTTTTATAAATATATATGGTGTATGTATATATTTAACTTTTCAAACAAAGTATATTTATCTTTGCACAATATTTGTTTCCAGCAAAACTTTAAGATTGAAGATGAGGAGGACTTGCGACACGACTTTGAACGACTTCAGCAGGCCATGGAGATGGTGGGCTTTCTTCCATCCACAAAGAAACAGTGAGTGGTCACTCCATTAAAAAGTTAAAGGTGCACTATGGAACTTTTCTGGTGGATGGTCCATCACCTGCTTGTCTTCACTGAAATGTTATTGCTTTGCGTTTAATATGTCACAGTAGGGAATTAAACCTATCCATCTCCATGGAGACAATTAGGTGGCCAAGTTACAGGTCAAATCGGTAATTGAATTGAAATACAAGATGGATAAGATTAATTCCACACTGTGGAACATTCCTGGTAAAGGTATAACATCACCACAGAGACAAACCGGTATAAAAGTTATACAAATCACATTAGAACGATTCATTCTTTTATTCCTTCTTGTTCACCACCTACTGGTAATATGAAGCTGCTGGGCTTTTGAAATATAAACTGAAAGATATAACCCACTTATTTTCAGTCAAATCAATCATTCTGGGAAGAATCTGGACCGGTTTGTACTCCAAACCCACAGATTATAAATAAGCCTAAAATTCACAAAATATGAATAGGCCTTTTATAGGCATTCTGCCTGGGCTTTGTTTTACTTAACTAGAAGTATTTTGTGTTTAGCTTTGAAAATGTGAAATGTCAAGACCCAACAAATGCTCACTCTAGTGTCTATCATTCCTCCAGCTTTACTTCTCCTTATATTTACAATAACTAAAATCTGATTATCCTTTTGTACACGGCCTGTCAGTGCTTATAATTAAAGTAAATCAGACATCAGAGGACAAAACTACTGAGTCTCAGCATCACCAAGAGCCCAGCTATTTGTTTACACTTCAAAGGTTTAGAAGCAGTTTCAGTTTAATTTGGGGGTCATTTTAGTCTGGCTTTTAAGGGTAAATAGGCCGTCTTGATAAGGGGTAAAATAATATTGGCAGAAGAGTAGGAAAGCGTACAGGCCGAACATCAAAAGCTGCATGTGACTTCTGTCTCTGTGGCAGTTTGCAGGCCAGCGCTTTATAATGACTCTATTCAGCCTGGTTGTCTTTGAACACAGTGTAAACAGGTGACACGCCTGACGAGGATCTCTTTTCTTTCTCGTGTATCTTATGACCATATTGTTGTTGCAGGATCTTCTCCGTTCTGTCTGCCATTTTATATCTGGGGAACGTGACCTACATAAGGAAGGCAAACGGCCGGGAAGAGGGTTTGGAAGTAGGACCTCCGGATGTGTTGGCGACGCTCTCTGACCTGCTCAAGGTGATGCCCAAGTCTTAAATTATAATCATACATACAGACATACACTCATACATACACATACATACACACGTACACACACACACACACACACACACACATACACATACACATACATACACACGTACACAGACATGCACACATACACACATACACAGACATGCACACACACACACACACACACACACACGCTTTTCAAGGTACCCAAAGACACTTCAAATAGACAAGACAAAACATAGACAAACAATAAAGGTTTTGAAAAGATGGAGCATATGTCTGTATCGAGGTGGAAGCGTTACTCTTTGTTGACTTTCTTAGGTCAAAGAGGAATTGCTGGTTGAGGCTCTGACCAAGAGGAAAACCGTCACTGTCAATGACAAGTTGATCCTCCCCTACAGCCATTCAGAGGTAATAAATAATGATGTATTTTTAGCATTCAACTTCCTTAAAAATACAATACTACTATCTATTTTTAACTCTTATCTTTCATGTGTAACTCCATGTGTTTGGTTTTTCCCTCAGGCCATCACTGCCAGAGACTCTATGGCCAAGTCTCTGTACAGTGCCCTGTTCGACTGGATTGTTCTGCGCATTAATCATGCTCTGCTCAACAAGAAAGACATGGAGGAATCTGTCCCGGTAAGTTACTTCATAGCAAGCCGCACGCGTCATACAGTGCAATGGAATCCGTTCAAACTGTTTACCTTCTCACCAGTGTTTATCCATTGGAGTCTTGGACATTTTTGGCTTCGAGGACTTCGAGAACAACAGCTTTGAACAGTTTTGTATCAACTATGCAAACGAACAGCTTCAGTATTACTTCAACAATCACATCTTCAATCTGGAGCAGGTGACAACACCATTTTTGCGCATTTATTTCTTATGCAAAGTGTGTTCTGTGTTTGTTAAAAAAATGACTTCCAGAATCATGACCCATCTAAACAATTAAATGAAATGGGAGCCACGGGGTCCTTTCTTCTGAAATGAATACAATGGAAGTCTTTCAATTAGTATTATTATTGAGTTAATTCATTACGCTAGCAATTTCAAGTTGATTATATTTATACGTGTTGGCTGTGCTATTATTATTCAGTTCTAATCGAGGTTTCTGTCATCTCTAATCGTCAATGATATACTTAAATCGAGTGGTCTACAGCCAATCTTCAATCATTAAAAGCCGGACGAAGAATGTTTTTTATTGTTTAATGGCAAGGATTAAATGTCTGTATTTATCTTTATGAAAATGTATATTTCAAACCATTTTATTTGTTTTTTTATTTGACAAATAGAATATTGTGATCCATATGAGGAAGAAAATTATGATTTGTTTATTTGTCTTATAAGGTAAACAGGGGGATTTTTCGGAGCGTTTAGCTAAATATTATGTCTTGTGTGTATATTCCAGGAGGAGTACCAAGCAGAGGGCATCACCTGGCACAACATCGACTACACAGACAATGTGGGCTGTATTCACCTCATCAGTAAGAAGCCCACCGGCCTGCTTTACTTGCTGGACGAGGAGAGCAAGTATGACGACAACATTTAGTTTAATTTTACTTTATCCTCTGTAATTCTTAATAATTCATAATATTTTTTTGTTTCTATGTTCCAGTTTTCCACATGCCACCGAAG